>NW_021143683.1:0-37873 GCF_004193775.1 Glycine soja
TGCTTCTGGAGGAAGCAACCCTGCTCGCCTGGGCGAGGCCTGGAGTGGGGCAAGCTTCTCCCCCAATTTTCTATAAATAGGGGGAGAAGTGAAGTGAAAAAGGGTTCAGCCCCTTAGGCACTTCTCTCTCTTCGAATTTGCTTGGAAAAATTGTTTCCGTGAAGAAATCCAAGCCGAGGCGCTTCGAAATTTCGTAACGTTTCGTGAGGAATTTCGCGAAGGTTTCGACCGTTCTTCGATGTTCTTCATTCGTTCTTCATCGTTCTTCAGTCTTCAACGGGTAAGTACCTTGAACCAAGCTTTTCGATTCTTCTATGTACCCGTAGTGGTCCACATTGGTTTCGTGTATTTTTATTCTCGTTTCATTTACTTTTTATACCCCCTTTTGACGTGCTTAAGCCATTTTATTTAAGTCATTTCTCGCTTAACCTAAAAATAAAATAAATTTCCACCGATCGTTTGAATTGTATTATCCGTTAACTTCGGTTAAAATGAATTCCGACCGTTCGGTCGTCCGTAACCACGTTGGAAATAAAAAAGAGGTAAAATAATAATATAATAATCAAAAAACGTCTCTTAGTAAAATAAAGCGGAAAATCAATCGGACGTTTTCTCTTTGGGATTTCTCATTCTTAATTGAATTGACTAATAACTAAAGTGAAACTAAGGCTAAAATCAACTCGCCTAGTCAAGCTCATCCATAAAAATAGGTTTTTGAAGTTTATCATTTCAATTTCTTACTAAGTAAAATGGATCATTTTCAAGGTCCAACGCCTTAAAATGATCACCTTTTAAGTAAAAAAGAATCACTTGATAAGAAAGAACTACGTAGGTCTGATTTCCTCATCGCAATTGAGGAATACGTAGGAGCAAAGGGAAACACCCTTGTCGACCACAAAAAGAGAAAAAATATAAAAAGGTATAAAGGATATAAAGACATAAAAAGGGAACATAAAAATCAAGTCATGTTTGCACATTCGATTAAAGGCTGCCGTCCCTTGGGACGGACGTGTGGGGTGCTAATACCTTCCCCGTGCGTAAATACAACTCCCGAACCTTTCACTTAAAAGTTCGTAGATCGCGTCTTTTCCGGTTTTTCCGACGTTTTCCTCAAATAAACGTTGGTGGCGACTCCGCGCGTATTCCTTTCGTGGAACACGCATCCCGCGAGTCACGCGTCGCCCTCCCGCCGAAGGGTAGGTTGCGACAGTTGGCGACTCCACTGGGGACGTTTTTAGAGAGTTAGGCCATTTAATCTTGTGCAATGTTTTACCGTGACTTACCCCTTTGTTGGTTTCCCTTCATTATGTTCTTGTGTATATAAACTCTTTGTTGCTTTTAGTGCGTTTTAAAATGTATGCATGAGGTAAATATTTATTCATTTGATGCACACAAACACCAACACTATTTGCACACACTGTGAGTTGAAAAAGGGCCCTATACCCGGGTTCATAGGAACATAAGGAGTGGAGGTGAATCTGTGATCATGCTAGGTCTCCGACTTGCTTGATTACAGTGAACCCTCATCTAGAGTTTTCCTCTTTGAAAACATATTGTTGCTAGTAGTCCCTACTGCTGCTGTATGTTCTTCGAAGGGGATAATACCTCTAGAAACCATCAAGAGAGATATGACTACCTTGGGGTTATCACTAAATGCCTAGTTAGTCTCTCCCTTATAGGTCCCTTAAATAGGGGCACGGAGCAAATACGCTGCGTGCCATTTTTCACACTGCCATGCATAAGTATCATATACCCTTTTGCTTATGTTCAGTGAATATTGTCATACTATGTACATTCCCGCATTGCGCCTTTTGCATATGCATCGCATATGGTTCTGTCTTGATCCCCTCTATAGACAAATCAACGGAGGGTCCGGGTCACCGTTTTAAATACATACGTTGGGGCACTTTGCTACCCCTAGACGTTGTGTCTAAGAAGGAGACAATGTCCCGGGCACCCGCATTCTTAAATTACATCTGTGTCATATGCATTCCTTCATGCATTCATCCATTCCACCCATGAGATATCGGAGTTTTGATTTGCACCAGCTTTTTGTCTCACCTTAGTAAGCATGGGAACAAATCAAACCGGCAAGAGGTTTTACCAAGTCAAGGTTAAAGGCCTAGATACCACCAGCATCAAGGAATTAGGGCGGTTGATGGAACCTCTCCAAATGCAAGCCTTCCGCAAGACTTACGGAAAGATCTTAGAGTTGACCATAGCAGAGGTATCCATAGAAGCCATTGCATCACTCACCCAATACTACGACCAGCCTTTGAGATGCTTCACGTTCGGAGACTTCCAATTGGTACCAACCATTGAAGAATTTGAGGAAATTCTAGGATGTCCTCTCGGGGGAAGAAAACCATACCTTTCTCCGGGTGTCTCCCCTCTTTGAGCAGAATTGCAACTGTGGTCAAGGATTCAGCAAGAGGTTTGGACCGCATAAAACAGACTCGAAACGGCATAGCGGGCCTACCACGGAAGTACCTAGAAGACAAGGCGAGGGGTATGGCCAATCAAGGAGATTGGGTCCCGTTTATGGATGTGTTAGCTTTGCTAATTTTTGGGGTCGTCCTCTTTCCAAACGTAGATGGTTTGGTGGACCTAGCAGCAATCGACGCTTTCCTTGCATACCACCATAGCAAGGAAAGTCCGGTGGTAGCTGTCTTGGCAGATTTATTTGACACATTTAACCGAAGGTGCGAAAAGAGTAGCGCACGGATCATCTGTTGCTTGCCCGCCCTCTGTGTTTGGTTGGTTTCACACCTGTTCCAGCAAGACACGAGGCATCCATGTCCGCTCCAGAGCCATCGCTCGTGTACTGAAAAGAGAAGAATAGATTGGGACCAGCTTTTGGCTGGGATAGGAGGTAGAACAATCAATTGGTTCCCCCGATGGAAGGAAGGAAAGGAGGGAGTCCTTTTCTCATGTGGAGGGTACCCAAACATTCCGCTGATAGGAACGAGGGGTTGTATTAACTACAATCCCGCGCTCGCTATAAGACAACTAGGGTACCCCATGAGGGGAGCACCGATGGAAGAAAGCATGTCTCCTTTCCTTGTGAGGGATTTCGGCGCGCAAAATTTCAAGGCTATACAAAGAATCCATAAGGCATGGGAAACCCCGTTAAGGAAAGATCAAGAACTTAGGGGCATTCGTAATGGCATCATTGGTGGTTACCATGAATGGCTGAAAGTTCATATACGAGGTTTAGATTGGCTCGCCAAGTTAAAAGTCGTCAGCGAAGAGAGTTTTGAAGCACCGGAAGAGGACGAAGAAGTCCAAGCTCTCAAAAGCGAGTTAGGAAAGGCGAAACTTGCCAAGGAGAAGTTCAAGTTGGCCGCTACACACATCCGGAAGGAGTGTGCCGGATTACGGGAAGAGAATGCAACTACCGCAAGAGCCCTTGAACAAGAGACCAAGAGGGCTCGCAAGGAAGAGTATGGCCGTAACAAATTTCGCGGAGCTCTGTGGGGTAGCAACAATGAACTCAAGCTGCGAAGGGAAGAGAGGGACCAGTCGCGAGCACATAGCATGGTCTTGAAAGAGGAGTTAGTTGCCTGTTCAAGGTCCAAAAGGAGCTTGTCTCAGCGTTTATGCGAGACGGAGACCAACATGCTAGCTATCATCGCCAAGTACCAAGAAGAGTTAGGTCTAGCCACGGACCACGAGCATAGGATCGCGGACGAGTATGCCCAAGTATACGCGGAAAAAGAGGCTAGAGGAAGGGTGATCGACTCTTTACACCAAGAGGCAACCATGTGGATGGATCGGTTTGCTCTTACCTTGAACGGGAGTCAAGAACTTCCCCGATTGTTAGCCAAGGCCAAGGCGATGGCGGACACCTACTCCGCCCCCGAAGAAATTCATGGGCTTCTCGGCTATTGTCAGCATATGATAGACTTAATGGCCCACATAATTAGAAATCGCTAGGAAACTTGTATGGTCTCTCAGACCTTGACTAGATACGACTTTTTGGAATAAAATGAGTTGGTCCCATGTTTCTACTCCAAAAAAGCTTGTGCGAATCAAATCACTCCCGCATTTTATCTCTAGCATGCTTTCTTTCTTTCTTTACCCACTCCTCACGTTTGGTTTTTAGGGAAAAACACCATAACTAAACGCGCCACAAGGCATCCCTATCGCACCAGATCCAAATCTAGAACGATGGGTGATCAAGAGGAGACACAGGAACAGATGAAAGCCGACATGTCGGCTCTGAAAGAACAGATGGCTTCCATGATGGAGGCCATGTTAGGAATGAGGCAGCTCATGGAGAAAAACGTGGCCACCGCTGCCGCTGTCAGTTCGGCTGCCGAAGCAGACCCAACTCTCTTGGCAACTGCGCACCATCCTCCCTCAAACATAGTAGGACGGGGAAGGGACACACCGGGGCACGATGGCAACCCTCATCTGGGATACAACCGAGCGGCTTACCCTTATGGATTGCCGCCCAACTACTCACCACCCGTCCTGCAAGACGATGCGGGCCATATTGCTTCTCCCGTCCTTGAAAGAGAGCCTCCTCAACAGCCCGACGAGGTCCACAAAGACCCTCAAGACTATGCTCGAAGGGATGTCGAGTTCTATCCCCCGATCCCCGAAGGGCCGGCACCCAGCACGTTGCCTCAGCCCAACATCACGACACAACCAATAGTTTTGTCCACGGAAGGACCGCCCCCGGCAACTGAAGAAAGGAGGAAGCTCGATCTCCTCGAGGAGAGATTGAGAGCCGTGGAAGGATTTGGGGACTATCCGTTCACAGACATGACGGATCTTTGCTTAGTACCCGATGTTGTTATCCCCCCGAAGTTCAAGTACCGGACTTCGACAAGTATAAAGGGACAACTTGTCCCAAAAACCATCTCAAGATGTACTGTCGCAAGATGGGCGCACACTCTAAGGATGAGAAGCTATTAATACACTTTTTTCAAGATAGCTTGGCCGGAGCCGCGGTAGTTTGGTACACTAATTTGGAAGCTTCCCGTATCCGTACTTGGAAGGATCTGATTACTGCCTTCCTAAGGCAATACCAGTATAATTCCGATATGGCTCCCGATCGCACTCAGCTGCAGAATATGTTCAAGAAAGAGGGCGAAACCTTTAAAGAATACGCACAGTGGTGGAGAGACCTGGCGGCACAAGTGGCTCCTCTCATGGTTGAGAGAGATGATCACCATGATGGTAGACACTCTGCCAGTGTTCTACTATGAGAAGCTAGTAGGTTACATGCCGTCCAGCTTCGCGGACCTAGTGTTCGTCGGGGAAAGAATCGAGGTAGGGTTGAAAAGAGGAAAGTTCGATTACGTTTCCTCCACGAGTGCGAATGCCAAAAGAATCGGGACAACGGGGGCAAAAAGGAAGGAAGGAGATGCCCATGCCGTCTCTTCAACCCCGCGTGGGTCAAACCCCCGCAGACACCTCATGGTACCCATCAGTACGCGCAACATCACCCGAGCTTCTCGGCTCATACCGGGAACGCCTCTAGTTCAGCACCTGTGCAGCCTAAGGCACCCACCCAGAGGGAAGCTCCCCAAGTTCCAACTCCGAACACAACTCGCCCGGCCGGTAATTCCAACGCAACAAGGAACTTCCCTCCGAGGCCATTTCAAGAATTCACCCCACTCCCAATGACGTACGAAGACCTCTTGCCGTCCCTCATCGCCAACCATTTGGCCGTGGTAACTCCCGGAAAGGTCCTCCAACCCCCTTTCCCAAAGTGGTATGACCCTAACGCAACTTGCAAGTACCATGGGGGTGTCCCGGGGCATTCCATTGAAAAATGCTTGGCCCTTAAATACAAGGTCCAACATTTGATAGATGCTGGATGGCTGACTTTCCAAGAGGATCGGCCCAATGTGAGAACCAACCCGCTCGCCAATCATGGAGGGGGAGCGGTTAACGCCGTTGAGTCCGATAGGCCGCGCAGGTCTAAACCTTTAAAGGATGTGGCAACCCCTAGGAGGTTTATCTTTGAGGCCCTACAAAAGGGAGGTGTGATTCCCCATAGTGGGCGTAAGGAGGATTCCTGTTTGCTGCATTCCGGCGAGCTGCATGACATGGAAACGTGTTTGGGAGTAGAGGAATTGTTACAGCGGATGATAGATCAAGGTCGACTGGAAGTTGGCAGTGAAGGAAGAGAAGAGCAGCATATATGCATGCAGTCCACGGATGGGAGCAGTGTTGCGAAGCCCAAACCCTTGGTGATATACTTCACCAAGGGCACAGCTTCGCAAAACCCGGACACCCCTTAGCAGCTAAACCTGTTCCTTTCCCATACCAAAATAGCCACGCAGTCCCATGGAGATATACACCTCCGAGGGAGAAGGAAGAAGAAGCCACCGATGTCAGCTCGTTGTCGGCTAAGGTAACAAATATCACGGGACTGAGTGGTGTGACTCGTAGCGGTCGTGTGTTTGCGCCTCCGGACCTACCAGTCCAACCCGCGAACGTCAAGGGGAAAGGAAAAGTGGTGGAGGAACAAGATGGTGAAGCACCCCACGCTTCGAATAAAGATATTCCGGCGAAAGGTCTTCCGGAGAAAAAGGATGGTAAAAAGGAGGTGTCGCTAGAGGAAGCCAGTGAGTTCCTCCGTATAATTCAGCAGAGCGAATTCAAGGTTATCGAACAGCTCAACAAAACTCCGGCCAGGGTCTCGCTGTTGGAGTTACTCATGAGCTCCGAGCCTCATCGGGCTCTGCTAGTAAAAGTTCTGAACGAGGCCCATGTGGCCCAAGACATCTTGGTAGAAGGTTTCGGAGGGCTGGTCAATAATATCACTGCCAACATCTATCTCGCCTTCGCCGAAGAAGAAATCCCCGCCGAGGGGAGAGGGCATAATAAAGCTTTGCACGTATCAGTCAAGTGTATGGACCATATCGTAGCCAAAGTGCTCATCGATAATGGTTCCAGTTTAAACGTGATGCCTAAGAGCACTTTGGAGAAATTACCATTCAATGCCTCCCACTTAAAGCGAGTTCAATGGTGGTTCGTGCCTTCGACGGCACCCGCCGAGAGGTTAGGGGAGAGATCGATCTCCCAGTACAGATAGGCCCTCACACCTGTCAAGTTACTTTCCAAATAATGGATATTAACCCCCCCTACAGCTATCTGTTGGGGCGCCCGTGGATCCACTCAATGGGAGTTGTTCCCTCTACACTCAACCAAAAGTTGAAATTCGTAGTGGAAGGGCATCTGGTCATCGTATCAGGCGAGGAAGACATCTTGGTGAGCTGCCCATCGTCTATGCCTTATGTGGAAGCCGCAGAGGAGTCATTAGAAACCGCTTTCCAGTCTTTTGAGGTGGTAAGCATTTCCTCCGTGGACTCCTTCTCTGGGCAAGCTTGCCTGTCCGATGCAGCAGTAATGATGGCCCGAGTTATGTTGGGGAACGGTTACGAACCCGGAATGGGTTTAGGCAAAGACAACGGCGGCATAACTAGCCTGATAAATGCCAAAGGAAATCGTGGGAAGTATGGTTTAGGCTATAAGCCCACTCAGGCAGATATAAAGAGAAGCATCGCGGGAAGGAAGAGCGGTGGTCAAAGCTCGCGGTTGAGACAAGAAAGTGAAGGAAGCCCGCCCTGCCACATAAGTAGAAGCTTTATAAGCGCGGGTCTGGGAGACGAAGGTCAAGTGGTCGCGATATACGAAGATGATGTTCCGAGTACATTGGATTTGGTACGACCATGCCCTCCTGATTTCCAGCTGGGAAATTGGCGAGTGGAGGAACGCCCCGACATTTACGCAGCGAGCATAATGTAAACCTTTACGGTTTTAAAAGCTCTATAGTTGGGCCTAGGCTTTAGAGTTTTTCTTTTGGTTAAGGCTTTGTGTATTTTGTTTTTTAAAATTATAATACAAGGATCTTTCTTCATCTGTTCCTACGTCTCTACCCATTCTCATCCATTTGCATGTTTACTTCTTTTCTGAAACGGCAGATCCGATGATGAGTCCCCCGAAGGTACTAATACCTGGGACCCGCCTATCAACTTCGAGCAAGAAACGAATCAAACGGAAGATGAAGGGAACGAGGATGTGGGACTTCCCCCAGAATTAGAAAGGATGGTCGCCCATGAGGACCAAGAAATGGGGCCTCATCAAGAAGAAACAGAACTAGTAGACTTGGGAATTGGCAGTGGAAAAAGGGAAGTAAAGATAGGCACAGGTATTACCGCACCTATCCGTGAAGAATTAATAATCCTGCTAAGAGACTACCAAGACATCTTTGCTTGGTCATACCAAGATATGCCCGGTTTGAGTTCTGACATTGTACAGCACCGATTACCTCTAAAATCCCGAGTGTTCCCCGGTAAAGCAGAAACTGAGAAGGATGAAGCCCGAAACATCCTTGAAGATAAAAGAAGAAGTGAAGAAGCAATTTGACGCTGGCTTTCTGGCCGTCGCTCGGTATCCAGAATGGGTTGCCAACATTGTACCGGTCCCTAAGAAAGATGGGAAAGTACGAATGTGTGTGGATTATCGGGACCTGAATCGGGCCAGTCCCAAGGACAATTTTCCTTTGCCACACATCGATATCCTCGTGGATAACACGGCCAATTTCGCTTTATTTTCCTTCATGGACGGTTTCTCCGGTTACAATCAGATAAAGATGGCGCCAGAGGATATGGAAAAGACTACCTTCGTCACCCTGTGGGGGACGTTCTGTTACAAGGTGATGTCCTTTGGACTCAAGAATGCCGGGGCAACTTATCAACGGGCCATGGTAGCTTTGTTCCATGATATGATGCATCAAGAGATCGAGGTCTACGTGGACGACATAATTGCTAAATCTAAATCCGAGGAAGAACACCTTGTCAACCTGCGGAAGTTGTTCGAAAGGCTTAAGAAATATCAATTAAGGTTGAACCCCGCCAAGTGTACCTTTGGGGTCAAATCAGGGAAATTGCTTGGTTTCATCGTGAGCCAGAAAGGAATAGAGGTAGACCCCGAAAAGGTGAAGGCCATCCTTGAGATGCCAGAACCCCGTACTGAGAGGCAAGTCCGGGCTTCCTGGGACGCTTGAATTATATTGCCAGATTCATATCGCAGCTCACCGCCATTTGTGAGCCGTTGTTCAAGCTCTTACGCAAAAACCAAACTGATCGCTGGAATGAGGATTGCCAAGAGGCTTTTGGAAGGATCAAGAAGTGCCTTATGAATCCTCCCGTGCTTATGCCACCAGTACCTGGAAGGCCTCTCATCTTGTACATGACAATCTTAGACGAGTCAATGGGGTGTATGCTGGGGCAACATGACGAATCCGGAAAGAAAGAGCGCGCTGTTTACTACCTAAGTAAGAAGTTCACGACCTGTGAAATGAATTACTCCTTGCTCGAAAGAACGTGTTGTGCTTTAGTATGGGCATCCCATCGCCTAAGGCAGTACATGCTGAGCCATACTACCTGGTTGATATCCAAGATGGACCCGGTTAAGTACATCTTTGAAAAGCCAGCTCTCACGGGACGAATCGCCCGGTGGCAAGTCCTGCTATCCGAGTTTGATATAGTTTACGTCACCCAAAAGGCGATAAAAGGAAGCGCCTTAGCAGATTATTTGGCTCAACAGCCTCTTAACGACTATCAGCCCATGCATCCTGAATTCCCGGATGAGGACATCATGGCCTTGTTTGAGGAAAAATTGGACGAAGATCGGGACAAATGGACCGTATGGTTTGACGGAGCGTCAAACATTCTAGGCCATGGCGTTGGGGCAGTATTGGTCTCTCCGGACAATCAATGTGTACCTTTCACAGCCAGGCTAGGATTCGACTGCACCAACAACATGGCCGAATATGAAGCATGTGCCCTGGCCGTCCAGGCAGCGATTGACTCCAATGTCAAACTACTCAAGGTGTACGGCGACTCAGCGTTGGTAATCCATCAGCTGAGAGGGGAATGGGAAACTAGAGATCCCAAGCTGATACCCTACAAAGCCTATATCAAGGAATTGGCTAAGACCTTTGATGAGATCTCTTCCATCATGTTCCCCGCGAGGAAAATCAAATGGCGGATGCGCTTGCTACTTTGGCGTCTATGTTCCAGCTAACGCCGCACGGGGATCTACCCTACATTGAATTTTGGTGTCGTGGCAAACCCGCGCATTGTTGCCAAGTAGAAGAGGAACGGGACGGAAAGCCTTGGTATTTCGACATCAAGCGATATGTCGTAAGCAAAGAATACCCGCCAGAGATTGCCGACAATGATAAGAGGACATTGAGAAGGTTGGCAGCCGGTTTCTTCATGAGCGGAAGCATACTGTATAAGAGAAATCACGACATGACACTCCTGCGGTGTGTGGATGCCAGGGAGGCAAATCACATGATCGAGGAAGTCCATGAGGGCTCGTTTGGAACGCACGCCAACGGGCATGCTATGGCCAGGAAGATCCTAAGAGCAGGTTATTACTGGCTTACCATGGAAAGTGATTGTTGTGTCCATGTGAGGAAATGCCACAAATGTCAAGCGTTCGCAGATAATGTCAATGCTCCACCACATCCTCTGAATGTCATGTCCGCCCCTTGGCCTTTCTCCATGTGGGGAATAGATGTCATCGGGGCCATTGAGCCCAAGGCCTCGAATGGTCATCGCTTCATCCTCGTAGCGATAGATTATTTTACCAAGTGGGTCGAGGCGGCCTCCTATACCAATGTCACGAGGGGTGTGGTGGTCAGGTTCATTAAGAAAGAGATCATCTGCCGATATGGTTTGCCAAGGAAGATTATCACGGACAACGGCACCAACCTGAATAACAAGATGATGGGGGAAATGTGCGAGGAGTTTAAAATCCAGCATCACAATTCCACACCCTACCGGCCAAAGATGAATGGAGCCGTGGAAGCGGCCAATAAGAATATCAAAAAGATTATCCAAAAGATGACCGTGTCATACAGAGATTGGCACGAAATGCTCCCATTCGCGTTACACGGTTACCGAACTTCAGTGCGAACGTCAACTGGGGCAACGCCGTTCTCATTGGTATATGGGATGGAGGCTGTGTTACCGTTTGAGGTAGAAGTCCCGTCATTAAGGATCTTGGCAGAATCCGGATTAAAGGAGTCAGAGTGGGCTCAAACGCGCTATGACCAGCTCAACCTCATTGAGGGTAAGCGCTTAACGGCCATGAGTCATGGGCGCTTGTACCAGCAAAGAATGAAGAGTGCATTCGACAAGAAGGTACGCTTGCGCAAGTTCCATGAGGGAGACCTTGTGCTAAAGAAAATGTCCCATGCTGTCAAGGACAATCGAGGAAAATGGGCCCCAAACTACGAAGGGCCTTTTGTTGTGAAGAGGGCTTTTTCCGGAGGAGCCCTGGTGCTTACCAACATGGATGGCGAAGAGCTACCTTCACCCGTGAATTCTGATGTCGTCAAGCGATATTATGCTTAGAATCTGGGGCAATTAAGGATGTCGCTGCATGTTCTTTATCTTTATGTGTTTTCTGGATTTCCCCCAGGGATTCCCCGTCTACTGTATCTCTCGTTACAATCTTTCAAAGAAATGAACGTGGATTCGAGGCTTTAGTCCTCACGTTGGTTTCAAACCTTGCGTTAATTTGTGATCACCTGAGCCCTTCCGCTCAGTTCATGGGATGCCCCAAGCGCTTAATTAAAATTGAACCTAAACCAACTTTCACTAAAATTTGCTGCGTTTGAAAACATTCATGCATACGCATACGCATGCATATTGTTGTGGTAAAACAGGGGCAGGATCATCTTGAGCTACCTTCTGGGGTGGGGACAAAACATGAACAGCAGAAACCAATCAAGGTAAGACAACGACGCGGTCAAGATAGGCCATACCTGGTTGTTTATTACTTGCAGGTACTTAGGAACAGATGCAAGTGGGGATGGGGTCACAACCGACCGATCGTTGCCCCTTCTCTGCGCTAAACAAGCAGAGAACGCCGCGCAAGGCAGCCCAGTATCCTTTGGATTCGCAGTATTTTACTACCATTGTTTGTTTTTAGTAATTAACGCCTAATTCTAACTTGAGTAGGCTCAAATAGGCAAAACACTAACCCATAAGGAAGGAGGGGACATGGTTAATGTTCCTCTCAAAAAAAAAAAAAGTGCAGGTTAGCTCGCCTGGGCGAGCAACCCCTGCACCAAAATATAAAAGTGACGAAAGGGGGGACGTTTTTGCATTCAAAAACTTCTTTTCCCCCCTTTCAAAAGCCATACCCACGGAATTTACGAGTTTGCAGCCCTAGGATCTCTACTTTTCGCATTCTTCGATTCCGTTTTGCGCTTTTATTCATCACCAACAAGTAAGTATTCCATCCTTAAGCTTTCTAGCTTTTCATTGGTGTATTTTGATCTCCTTTTGGTGCTCTAAATTGTGGGAATGTGCTCAAATATGTGGGGCAATTTTGGTTTGTTTTCTTGCTTGATTGGGTTGAATTGGGGGTTTGTATGAGATGGCCCTAGGCCTATAATGCATTTTGAAGCAATGGGACATGCCACATTGTCCCCGTTCTCTTGCTATTGATGCCTAAACGCGCGCCCACCAAGTGTTCGGTGAAATGCCTCAATGGCATTAGCGCGTGATTTTCGTAGGGAAACAACCCATGGGGCATTTTGGTTTGCACATATTTTCTATTTTTTGGGACATGCATTCAGTTCGAAAGGGCTAGAGTAATTGCCCCACATATATCCTAGGCCTAGGAACCAAAGTTTTTATGCAAAAGAACACAAGAGGGGGTGCATATTGGGTAAAGTTACCCTTTTTGGCCAGCAATCAGCTATGAGCCACGCTACAATAATTTCCCTACGCCTAGATGTTTAGGAATTTTGCTCATCATAAATGTGTAGGTTTAGAATAGGTAGAAAAATACCTTTGGCAATTTACACTTTGGGTGTGGTAGCAAAATACTTGGATGTATGTACATGTAATTTTTGGTAGTCAAAATGTCTCACAAAAAATATATATATGTTGCATGTTATGTAAAGAAAATACCTTACAAAAATACCTTTTAATTTGAATACAATTTTAGTCAGCAAAAGAAAATATACTTGAATTTGCATGCGGCTTTAGGTAGCAAAAACACTTGAATAAAGCTTGAAATGTAGCACCTTATTGTGTAGATAGCCAAGATTCATCACAAAGTTTGTATATGCATAGGTATTAGAAATACCAGAATGTGCACGTGTGCAATTTTTGGTAGCCAAGATGCTTTGAGTATGCATGTATGTAAATTTAGCCTAGGAAGTGCATGTGATGTAGGTAGCAAATACACCTTGGAAGTACATATAAATAATCTAGGTAACGAAGGTGCCTTGATTGTGCATGGGTGCATTTTTCTTAGTTAGAAGAATATCTTGTGCGAGTGAATGTTCGTAAGGAAGTATGTGCATGAGTTTGCTCTAAATTTACATTGATGTTTGTGTTTATTGGAGGAGGTTGTATGCCATTTTTGTTTTAAGAGTAGCATTTCTTGGTAAAACTAATTTTCCAAATGTTTGCCTTCGCAGAAAATGGCCCCGAGGAAGCTTGCCTCAAAGAGGTCCAGGAAGGACAAGGCGGCTGAAGGAACTAGTTCCGCTCCTGAGTATGACAGTCACCGCTTTAGGAGCGCTGTACACCAGCAGCGCTTCGAGGCCATCAAGGGATGGTCATTTCTCCGGGAGCGACGCGTCCAGCTCAGGGATGACGAGTATACTGATTTCCAGGAGGAGATAGGTCGCCGGCGGTGGGCATCACTGGTTACCCCCATGGCCAAGTTCGATCCAGAAGTAGTCCTTGAGTTTTATGCCAATGCTTGGCCAACAGAGGAGGGCGTGCGTGACATGAGGTCCTGGGTGAGGGGTCAGTGGATCCCGTTTGATGCAGATGCTATTGGCCAGCTCCTGGGATATCCGTTGGTGCTGGAAGAGGGCCAGGAGTGCGAGTATGGCCAGAGGAGGAACCAGTCTGATGGGTTCGATGAGGAGGCCATCGCCCAGTTGCTATGTATACCGGGGAAGGATTTTGCCCGGACTGCTGCAGGGAGGTGAGTGCGAATTATGCGCACCAACATGACCACCCTGACTCAGATATGGATGACTTTGCTGCTCAGCAACATCCTGCCCACCGACCATAATTCCGACCTCCCCCTACCGAAGTGTCAGCTGGTGTACGCCATCCTGACGCGCATGAGCATCCATGTGGCTCAGTTAATCGCTGATGCCATCTATATTTTTGCAGGTATGGCGCCTACCAGGCACCCTTTGGATCCAGATAAGTCCAACAATGCCCTGGGATTTCCCGCGCTGATCACAGGACTCTGCCAGTCGTTCGGAGTCCCCGTGGCACCTACCAAGGTGATTCGGCCGCCCATCACCCGGGCTTTTATTGAGAAGTACTGCACCCAGAGACAGGCTCAGGGGGATGCTCCACAGGCCGCGGGCGCGCCACCACCACCTCATCAGGCTGGCCTGGCTGGGTCATTTGACATGGAGCAGTATTTACGGCATTTGGTTCGCCAGCAGGCGGCCAACCACCGGGCACATGTACATACCCATGATTGTTTGTACCAGTTGAGCCTCAGCATGCAGAGCCAGGGCTTCGCTTCTTTTTCATGCCCTACTCCAGACCAGTTCAGGGCAGAGGTCGCATGGCCCGGGGATTGGCCCGAGGCCCAAGTAGGAGAGGCGCCCCCAGAAGCTCCCGGCGATGTAGAGGAGGCCCACGAGGACGAGGAGATGGCCGATTTGCTTGACTTCTTGGGAGGGAGTGGAGCTACATGACTGGGAGATCCCCAGATTCATGTTTTCTTTCATATTCCTTTTATCATTTTTATGTTATGTTTTGACTTGAGAGACTAATGTTTGTTTTTGTTGTTTCGATTGTCATTTGTGCAGCGCATACATTTTTGTTTGGATTGTTGCGTTAGTGTTTATATCATTACTATCAATGATGTTTGAAATTCTGGAACCGTGTAGAGTTCTTCGTTTAGGAACATCGTCCAAAAAAAAATATAATAAAACAAACAAAAAACAAAAAATAAAAAATAAAAAAAAGAAAAGAAAAAGAGAGCAAATAAGAAAAGAAGAGAGAAAGTAAGAAAAAAGAGAGGAAAAAGGAAAAGGAAAATAAGTTGTTTAGCTGAAAAACCGACATGCTTTTGAAAAGAGATGACTTCCAACTTTTCTTTGAAAAAAATCACTGATCATAACTAGTTTTTGAAAAAATGTGTGTACACCTGAAGGGTGAATGCTGTGAAAATTTTCCCGGACGCCCGAAATGGACTTGAATGAATGCACAAATTGATAAAAGAACATATTTTGGAAACATTGGGTTGACTAAAATAGAGGAAATGAATCCTGAGCCCTAGCATCACATGACCATAAAAATTTGACACTTGAGTGTCCACATAGGTGCATGCGTGACCAGTTTTGCATAAAATTTCCAAATCATCATCTTTGCATTTGTGTCATGGAAATAATGTGGGGCATCCCTTTTATCCTTGAACCAAACCAAACCCTGACATGTATCATGTCTAGCCATTCTACAAGTCTTGAGCCGAAATCCTGACTCACCATAAACCTTGACCCAGGGTGAGGATGTCAATCCTTACCCTCGGAAGCAAAAAAAAAAGGAAAGAAGGAAAATTTCCAATCAAAGAGAAAGCAAAAAAAAAGGAAAGAAGGAAAATTTCCAATCAAAGAGAAAGCAATAAAAGAAAAGAAGGAATTCCCAATCAAAGAGTGGGAGAAAGCAAAAAGAAAAGAGAGGAAATTCCCAATCAAAGAATGGGAGAAAGAAAGAAAAAAAAAGGAAGAAGAAGAAGGAAAGAAAGCTCCTGATCAAGGATCGAAAGAAAACAGAAGAAATGTGCAGAAAGGTCTTTGGACCGGACAATATCTGAACAATACAGAATTGTCACCAAATGAACGAAAAGAAGGAAAGGAAACCATGACCTAAAGTGGTCTTCTCCCTTTGATTACCAACCAAAATCTTGTGCGTCGGTGACTTGTTCGCCTCGCGCAAAACAGAAACAGAAAAGGAAAAGGCCAAAAACACACAAAAGCCGAAAAAACCCACCAAAAAAAAAAAACCCATTCCCAAGGGAAGTCCTATTGATCCATTATCATACATGTAATTTTTGATTTGATAGGAAATAATTCGCAAAGTCAAGTCGTGACATATCTATGGTTCGGAATTAGGATGAAACACTTACCTGTGCGAGATTGATACACTTTGAGTGATTTTCTTCTATTTTTGTCGAACCCAGTGTTTCCTCTAAATGGTCATTTAGAAACGAAATGCTAAACATCCAAAATCTCATTTGTGGTTATGAGAAAATTTCATCAGCAGATTCTCCTTCCCCGATAGACACATTGTTTTTTGTCCGAAAAGCATATGTTGATCTGATTAGTTGGAAGTTTTATCTCTTTACTAAAGCACGTTCGCATTTTAGCGAAGAAAACACCGAGACTATTTCTAGTCTCACAAGTTATCCAGAACTACGTAGGTCTGAGTTCCTCATTTGAGGATACGTAGGAGCAAAAGCCTCGCTTTTGTCGACCACACCGCTTTTTGTTACCATGACCCAAGAGCTGGTAGCCCGCGGAGACACCTTACGGTTATCCGCACCTCGTCATTCAGTGACCCCAAGTTTGATTGGTGAGCAGAGGCCAATATGGTCATCTGCGCCCTTTCCAGAGATGTCAGCATCTTCCGGTGGAGACTTTTTCAAGTCTCACAAGTTATCTAGAACTACGTAGGTCTGAGTTCCTCATTGGAGGATACGTAGGAGCAAGAGCCTTGCTTTTGTCGGCCGCTCCACAATCTCTGTCATACTGACCCTGAGGTCATGTGACATGCGGAGACAAATTATGGTCATTCCGTACACCTTTTGCCATTCAGACACAGTCGTGTCCGATGGCACGCAGAGACAAATTATGGTCATTCTGCACCCTTTTGTCATCCAGAGGCGGCGGGCCCAATGACATGCGGAGAGAAATTATGGTCATTCAGCACACCTTTTGCCATTCAGACACAGTCGTGTCCGATGGCACGCAGAGAAAAATTATGGTCATTCTGCACCCTTTTGTCATCCAGAGGCGGCGGGCCCGATGACATGCGAAGACAAATTATGGTCATTCCGCACACCTTTTTGCCATTCAAACACAGTTGTGTCCAATGGTACGCAGAGACAAATTATGGTCATTCTGCACCCTTCGTCAATCGCGGCCGACAAGCCCGTTGACACGCGGAGATTTACATCATCTTCCACACTTACAAGATCTGTCATACTGACTTTTGAGTCACGCTGACGGGCGGAAATACCCGAGTGGTTATCCGTATAAACATTCTTTTGCTATCTGTAAGAAAGAACGCTTGATAGCATGCGGAGACTGACATCGTCTTCTGCACCTTTTGTTCCCCCGGGAACAACAAGTCATTTGTATGCAGAGATTTTATGGTCACCCGCGACTCTCGTCAACCGAGAGGAACGAAATTAGTGTCTTATCTTTACTTTCCTTTTATCTCCAATAAAAGACAAGTAAAGAGGGGCAACTGTCATACCCTAATTTCGTCTGGGGACCTTTGCTTGATGACATGCGACTTTTGTTTGGTCCTTGTGAGGTGCTTGGCACCCATCATTAGGCAATTTGTGAAATTCCGGGACATGCCGGAAAGCAAAAGAAAATATTGATGCACAATCCGTAAGGTTCCGTGACACACCGGAAATCAAATGGAAGCATCGTTGCACAATTAGTGAGGATCCGTAACATTCCGTAAGTCAAAAAGGGGATGATTATGTAATTCACAAGGTTCCGTAACATTACGGAAAGAAAACAAGTATCGTTACGAAATTCGTAAGTTTCCATAACTTTACGAAAAAAGAATCACCAAAAAAAGGCAGGGGGTGTACTTAGTTAAAATGGGGGTGCAAATAGCAACCAGGCCAACTTGGGCCCTCCAGAAGATTCCTCCAGAAGGCTGTTGCTTCTAGAGGAAGCAACCCTGCTCGCCTGGGCGAGCTGGGTGGCAAGCTTCTCCCCCAATTTTCTATAAATAGGGGGAGAAGTGAAGTGAAAAAGGGTTCAGCCCCTTAGGCACTTCTCTCTCTTTCGAATTTGCCTGGAAAAATTGTTTCCGTGAAGAAAATCCAAGCCGAGGCGCTTCCGAAACGTTTCCGTAACGTTTCTGTGAGGAATTTCGCGAAGGTTTCGACCGTTCTTCGACGTTCTTCATTCGTTCTTCATCGTTCTTCGATCTTCAACGGGTAAGTACCTCGAACCAAGCTTTTCGATTCATTCTATGTACCCGTGGTGGTCCACATTGTGTTTCGTGTATTTTTATTCTCGTTTCATTTACTTTTTATACCCCCTTTGGACGTGCTTAAGCCATTTTATTTAAGTCATTTCTCGTTTAACCTAAAAATAAAATAAATTTCCACCGATCGTTTGAATTGTATTATCCGTTAACTTCGGTTAAAATGAATTCCGACCGTTCGGTCGTGCCGTAACCACGTTGGAAATCAAAAAAGGAGGTAAAATAATAATATAATAATCAAAAAACATCTTTTAGTAAAATAAAGCGGAAAATCAATCGGACGTTTTCTCTTTGGGATTTCTCATTCTTAATTGAATTGACTAATAACTAAAGTGAAACTAAGGCTAAAATCAACTCGCCTAGTCAAGCTCGTCCATAAAAATAGGTTTTTTTGATGTTTATCATTTCAATTTCTTACTAAGTAAAATGGATCATTTTCAAGGTCCAACGCCTTAAAATGATCACCTTTTAAGTAAAAAAGAATCACTTGATAAGAAAGAACTACGTAGGTCTGATTTCCTCATCGCAATTGAGGAATACGTATGAGCAAAGGGAAACACCCTTGTCGACCACAAAAAGAGAAAAAAATATAAAAAAGGTATAAAGGATATAAAGACATAAAAAGGGAACATAAAAATCAAGGTCATGTTTGCACATTCGATTAAAGGCTGCCGTCCCTTGGGACGGGCGTGTGGGGTGCTAATACCTTCCCCGTGTGTAAATACAACTCCCGAACCTTTCAAGTTCGTAGATCACGTCTTTTCCGATTTTTCCGACGTTTTCCTCAAATAAACGTTGGTGGCGACTCCGCGCGTATTCCTTTCGTGGAACATGCATCCCGCGAGTCACGCGTCGCCCTCCCGCCGAAGGGTTGGTTGCGACAAATATACAAGTGGTTGACCAAGGAATCTTTTTGAGAGGATAAGACATTTCAGTTCAGAAAAACTCTTAATCTTTCGAGAGGATAAAACTGTTTGGGCAATGAAAACTCTCTTTAAAACATTTGAATGGCCATTCATAAAACATTTGAATAGATATGTCTCTTGGAAATTATTTTCTGAAAATCCCCTCTGGTAATCAATTACAAGACTTATGTAATCGATTACAGGTTTTAAAAATTTGAATTAAAACATTTTCAGCTGCTGGTAATCGATTACCAGAGAGCAAATCTCAATTTGAAATGATAGAATTCTTTGGTCAAACCTTTTGTTTGTTTTCTATTTGGAAACTTCTTCCTAAAGATTCTAGAGATCAACTTGATCATATATCTTGATTTTCTTGGATTCTTGCTTCTACATAGGAGTCATTTGACTTAATCCATCAACTGAAAAATCCTTCAACTATTTCTCGTCCTTGGAAAATTCTTTTTGCAAGAATCAACTGCTTCTTTCATTCTTCCTCACTACGAGGTTGTGAAAACAAGACAACAATTGGTACCTCTAAGCCCTACACTGGGGCAATGAAAGGCACAATGCAAAAACCTCAAGCGAACCTAGGGGCAGATTAGAAGTTTTCACCCAATAGGTTCCCAGCTACAAGGTCATGACGAAAGATAACAATTGGTACCTCAAAACCTTACACTGGGGCAATGAGGAGCATCGTGCATGAGCCTCAAGTGAACATAGGGGCAGATCAAAAGATCTCACCCGTCGATGTTTTTAAACAAAAAAAAGGGGAGACAAGCCCTGGAATTTCAATAGATTGATTAAATGTCAAACGGCTCCATTGCCGTCACTCCAAAATGGTCAAGTGACTAAATCAAACAGAACATACACTCTGAGGGAGTTCCCGGAGAGATTTGCAAAAGATAGGATAAGGTTGCATGAATTATCACCTTTTTCAAAAGGACAGTCAATCTGTGTTTTCCAAAAAAATTAAATCAAAATCAAAATCACAAAGTAGGGAAAAAATGTCATGAACATTGTACAACTTTCCATTGCATTGCATTGTTTCATATGAGGTCAGCATTACCAAATTTCATGACAAAGGTTGTATGCGTCTGCATCCCTAAAAATCATGTTAACTGCATAGATTTCCTACATCTCGTGTCAATTCTTGTTGGATGACCGGCCCTCTCGATGAGTCGATCTCTTGCTTTCTCATAAAGGTGGACCCTTGGGTACTAGTACCTATCACCTTTAGAGGACTATATGTCCTCACCATCAGAGGACTGCACATCCTCGCCTGTAGAGGGCTGCACGCCCTCGCCTTTAGAGGGCTACACGTCCTCATTTTCAGTGTACTCCATATCCACACATTAGGAGAACATAAGGTCCTTTGCCCTTAGATGCTTAACCGAGACTTGCGCTCCCGGTTAAGGGGCCAGTAGTTTCCTTTTATCAGTTCCTGGGCCACCCCCTGATATTAGAGGGCGACCAACTGTGCGAGCACATCCAGAGAGGGAGGCTATCACGCATCTACTATGCATACCAGGGCAAGATTTCACCCGTGCCGCTGCAAAAAGACGAGTGTGGATCATGCGCACCAACATGACCACTTTTACATGGATATGGATGACGTTGCTATTTAGTAACATTCTGCCCGGCGACCACAATGCCAATCTCCCCCTGCAGATGTATCGGTTGGTATGTGCCGTCATGACATAGGTAAGTATGCACATGGTTCAATTGATTTCTGATGTCATCTATTGTTTGCAGGGATCGCACCCACAAGACGCCCAATGGACCCGAAGAAGTCCAACAGGGCCCTGGGGTTTCTAGCTCTGGTTACGGGCCTCTGTCAGTCCTACAGGGTGCCCGTTCCCCCAGCGAGGTCATGCCATCGTGACATAGGTAAGTATACATATGGTTCAACTGATTTTTGATACCATCTATTGTTTGCAGGAATCGCACCCACAAAGACACCCAGTGGACCCGGAGAAGTCCAACAGGGCCCTGGGGTTTCCAACTCTGGTT
Organism: Glycine soja; assembly: GCF_004193775.1. Lineage (NCBI taxonomy): Eukaryota > Viridiplantae > Streptophyta > Magnoliopsida > Fabales > Fabaceae > Glycine > Glycine soja. The sequence goes on from NW_021143683.1 coordinate 21,182, forward strand.
ACGGGCCTCTGTAGTCCTACAGGGTGCTCGTTCCCCCTGACAAGGTCACGTCATCATGACATAGGTAAGTATGCACATCGCTCAACTGATTTCTGATTTCATCTATTGTTTGTAGGGATCGTGCCCGCAAGACACCCAGTGGGCCCGAAGAAGTCCAACAGGGTCTTGAAGATTCAAGCTCTAATTACGGGTATATGTCAGTTCTACGGAGTACCTGTCACCTCTAGCAAGGGCATCAGGCCCCCTACTAATCGAGCTTTCATCAAGAAGTACTGCATCCCCAGGCAGGCGCAAGGCGAAACACCACAGCAGCCTGGGGATGGTCGGCAGCGGGCAACAGACGCACCGCCATCACCTCTAGAGTTCACCTCAGCTCATCCAAAAAAAGGTTAGAGCGTTGCTTACGACCCATGGCCGACCAATAGGCGACCAAGTCCAAAGCCAAAGGTAAGCAAAGTACTAGGTCCGTGACCGACAAGCCATCATGCGTCCAGCTCAAGACGTTAAAGAAGTGCTACTAGGAGGCAACCTAGTACCTTTTAAATCTCTGCTTGTTATTTGATCACTTTTTGTTTCTCAAGTCATAGCAGGGCACACCTAGTTGCTCATGATCCTAGGAATTTAAATAAAACAAGCACAAGCTCGGAAGGTAGTCATACCTCACAAAAAATATATATATGTATGTTTAGGTAGAAAGATACCTTGGATATGCATGTATGTAGCAAAAATACTTCACAAAATATATATATGTATGTTTAGGTAGCAAGATACCTTGGATATGCATGTATATAGCAAAAATATCTCACAAAACATATATATGTATGTTTAGGTAGCAAGATACCTCGGATATGCATGTATATAGCAAAAATATTATACGTATGTTTAGGTAGCAAAATACCTCATGGAAAAAAAAGAGAGCAAAAAGAGAGCGAGCAAGAAAAGAATAAGAAGAAAAAAATATATAATAAAGGTTGTCTAGCTAAAAAACAACATGCTTTTGAAAAGAGATGACTTCCAACTTTTCTTTGAAAAAATTTGCTGATCATAACTAGTTTTTGAAAAAAATGTGTGTACACATTTGAAGGGTAAATGTTGTGAAAAGTTTTTTCGAACACTCAAAATGGACTCGAATGAATGCACAAATTGATAAAAGAACGTATTTTGGAAACACTGGGTTAACTTAAATAGGGAAAATGAATCCTGAGCCCTAGTGTCACATGACCATAAAAAACTTGATGCTTGAGTATCCACATAGGTGCATGCATGACCAGTTTTGCATAAAATTTCCTAATCATCATTGTTGCATGTGTATCATGGAAATAATGTGGGACGTCCCCTTTATCCCCGAACCGCTGGCCAAACCCTAACATATATCGTGACCAGCCGTTCTACAAGCCTTGAGCCAAAATCCCAACTTATCATAAACCTTGACCCAGGGTGAGAATGTCAATCCTTGCCCTCGGAAGAAAACACAAAGAGAAGGAAAATTCCCAATCCAAGAAAGGGAGAAGACACAAAAAAAAAAAAGAAAAATCCCAATCAAAGAGTGGGAGAAAGAAAAAAAAAAGAAAGAAAAATTCTCGATCAAGGATCGGAAGAAAACAGAAGAAACATGCAGAAAGGTCTTTAGACCAGACAATATCTGAACAATATAGAATTGTCACCAAATAAACTAAAAAAAAAAAATCAAAAACAATAAAACCACGACCTAAAGTGGTCCTCTCCCTTTGATCACCAATCAAAATCCTGTGCGCTAGCGACTTTCTCGCCCCGCACTAAACAAAAATAGGAAAGGAGAAGGCAAAAACACTCAAAGCCAAAATTCCCCACCTAAAAACCATTCCCAAAATAAGTCCTATTGATCCATGATCACGCATGTAATCTTTGATTTGATAGGATGTGATTTGCAAAATCAAGTCATGGCATATCTATGGTTCGGAATTAGGATAAAACACTTACCTGTGTGAGATTGATACACTTTGAGTGATTTTCTCCTATCTTTGTTGGACCCCGTGTTTCCTCTAAATGGTCGTTTAGAAACGAAATGCTAACATCCAAAATCTCATTTACGGTTATGAGAAAATTTCATCAGCATACTCTCCTTCCCCGATAGACGCATTGTCTTTCATCCAAAAAGCATATGTTGCTCTGATCAGTTGGAAGTTTTGTCTCTTTACTAAAGCATGTTCGCATTTTGGTGAAGAAAACACCGAGACTATTTTTAGTCTCACAGCTATCAAGAACTACGTAGGTCTGAGTTCCTCATCACAAATTGAGGATACGTAGGAGCAAAAGCCTTGCTTTTGTCGACCACCCCACTTTTTGTTACCGTGACCCAAGGGTCTGGTGGCATGCGGAGCCACATGACCGTGGGATCCCCAAATTCGTATGTTCCATCATTTATCATTTGTATGTTATCTTATTTCTATGACTTGAGGGACTAACGTTTGTTTCGTTTTGGTTGACTTTTGTTTTGTACATACATATCGTTTGAGTCGTTACGTTAGTACTTGTTTCGTTGTTGTCAATAGTGTCTGTTGAAATTCCGGAATCGCGTAGAATTTTTCATTTAGGAACGTCATCCTAAAAATAAAATGAACCAAAATCATGATAAAAAAGAGAGAAGTGTAGTGAGTAAAATGTCTGCGTATATAAAGAAAAAGGAAAATGTGCATAGAAGGGTTTTTATAAAAAATACGTGTAGAGAAATTCTTGTGTGTGTGAACAACGAGTGTATATAAAGAAACTTTTGTATGAGCCATAGGTGTGCGTTGGAGAAAAACGAAAAAGATCTTTGAATGTAAATAGGGTTTGATCATCTGACGTAAAGAGAGAGGGTTCCAATGCGTATACAGAAAAAGTTTGTCATGTATAAGAGTGTAGATATACAAAAGAAAATTTCTTCATAAAGGACCACAGGTGTATAATTTTGTGAAAATGAAACAAAAAGGAAAAAGAAAGAAAGACCGCGAAGGTCGACATGTTATAGTTAAGAAGTATAAATCATTCGTAAAGAGCAAACGTATCTTCTGGAAACAAGGGACTGATGCTAAGAGTTTATTTTCCGAAATAACCGAGATAAGAATGGATGAATTCATTGAACTGATGAAAGAACATAACTTGGAAACATTGGGTCTGTTTGTGTAAATTCCCAACCGTAGTATCACAATGCCATAAACGGGATGCTTGAGTTCCCACCTGGCTGTAGCCATGACTAATTTTGCACGTTGTTTTCAAATCATCATTGTCACGCGTGCCTTATGGAATAATATGGAAGTTCGGCCCGAAATCGACACCTTGACACCCAAATTTGTTTCGCCCCAGATATCAAGCTTGGGTTCCCACGATAAAAGACCCCATTGAAACACAACCTTAGACTTTTTAAACCTTGGCCTATAAAAAAGAATCCTCATTCCTTCCCCGAAGCAAAGGACAGCGGAATCTCCTCAAGGGAGAGCGAATAGAATGCTGAAATTGGATTTCCCAAAGAAAGGGATGGGGAAGGAGAAGTGAAAAGAAAGAAAAGGAAGGAATGGAAAGAAAGAAAAAGAAAAAAGATGAAAATAAAGAAAAGAACAATAAAAAAGGAAAAAAAGGAAGGATTCCCGATCAAAGGTCAAAGGAAAGTGAAAACAAAAAAGAGCGAAGGCAAAAAGAATAATTCTCGATCAATGAAAGAAAAAGATCAGAGAACCTTCCGACCAGATAAATTTTCGGCAAGGTAAGTGATTGCCGACAAAGGGAAACCCATTTTTGGTGTCTCTTCCTTTCAGATTGCCATTCTCGACTAGCGATATCCCACCCCACATGAACAAAGAGGAAAAGACCGAAACACCCAGCTTCCTCTCCAAAAAACACTACCCTCGAGAAAATCCTATTGGTCTGTGATCGTATGTTTGATCTTTGATTCGAAAGGAAGTCGTGTGCAAAATAGAGTCATGGTGCAGTTATGGTTTGGGAATAGGATAAAACACTTGCCTGTGTGAGTTTTATACACTATGAGTGATTTATGTTCAGCTTAGCCCGATGTTTCCCCTGCATGTTCATTTAAAAGCTAAAAGTTGACATCCTGCCCTTCATTCTCGGTTACAAGGAAGATTACCCTTGGAACAAGTATATGGTTTCTCTAAGATATGGTGCACTCGCGAATGATTTATTTTTCTTTACAAAAAGCATGTTTGCCTTTCAGGTGGAAAAACCCGGTGGATCGTTCGGTCCTGCCAACCACTTTTTTCGGAGCCCCATGAATGTCATTGCCTAGCGCTGTTCATGTGTCCTCCACCTTCGAGTTTGGAGCTATGCTTCATGATTGCCTAAGTGTGGACCCTCAAGTGCAATCCTCCATTCTCCACTTTTTTCGGAGCCCCATGAATGTCATTGCATAGCGCTGTTCATGTGTCCTCCACCTTCGAATTTGGAGCTATGCTTCATGATTGCCTAAGTGTGGACCCTCAAGTGCAATCCTCCATTCTCCACTTTTTTCGGAGCCCCATGAATGTCATTGCCTACCGCTGTTCATGTGTCCTCCACCTTCGAGTTTGGAGCTATGCTTCATGATTGCCTAAGTGTGGACCCTCAAGTGCAATCCTCCATTCTCCACTTTTTTCGGAGCCCCATGAATGTCATTGCCTAGCGCTGTTCATGTGTCCTCCACCTTCGAGTTTGGAGCTATGCTTCATGATTTCCTAAGTGTGGACCCTCAAGTGCAATCCTCCAGTCTCCCCTTTTTTCGGAGCCCCACGATTGTCGTTGCCTAGTGTTGTTCATGTGTCCTCCACCATCGAGTTTGGAGCTATGCTTCATGATTGCCTAAGTGTGGACCCTCAAGTGCAATCCTCCATTCTCCCCTTTGTTCGGAGCCCCATGAATGTCATTGCCTAGCGCTGTTCATGTGTCCTCCACCTTCGAGTTTGGAGCTATGCTTCATGATTGCCTAAGTGTGGACCCTCAAGTGCAATCCTCCATTCCCCCTTTTTTTTCGGAGCCCCATGAATGTCATTGCCTAGCGCTGTTCATGTGTCCTCCACCTTCGAGTTTGCAGCTATGCTTCATGATTGCCTAAGTGTGGACCCTCAAGTGCAATCCTCCATTCTCCCCTTTTATCGGAGCCCCATGAATGTCATTGCCTAGCGCTGTTCATGTGTCCTCCACCTTCGAATTTGGAGCTATGCTTCATGATTGCCTAAGTGTGGACCCTCAAGTGCAATCCTCCATTCTCCACTTTTTTCGGAGCCCCATGAATGTCATTGCCTACCGCTGTTCATGTGTCCTCCACCTTCGAGTTTGGAGCTATGCTTCATGATTGCCTAAGTGTGGACCCTCAAGTGCAATCCTCCATTCTCCACTTTTTTCGGAGCCCCATGAATGTCATTGCCTAGCGCTGTTCATGTGTTCTCCACCTTCGAGTTTGGAGCTATGCTTCATGATTGCCTAAGTGTGGACCCTCAAGTGCAATCCTCCATTCTCCCCTTTTATCGGAGCCCCATGAATGTCATTGCCTAGCGCTGTTCATGTGTCCTCCACCTTCGAGTTTGGAGCTATGCTTCATGATTGCCTAAGTGTGGACCCTCAAGTGCAATCCTCCATTCTCCCCTTTTTTCGGAGCCCCATGAATGTCATTGCCTAGCGCTGTTCATGTGTCCTCCACCTTCGAGTTTGGAGCTATGCTTCATGATTGCCTAAGTGTGGACCCTCAAGTGCAATCCTCCATTCTCCGCTTTTATCGGAGCCCCATGAATGTCATTGCCTAGCGCTGTTCATGTGTCCTCCACCTTCGAGTTTGGAGCTATGCTTCATGATTTCCTAAGTGTGGACCCTCAAGTGCAATCCTCCAGTCTCCCCTTTTTTCGGAGCCCCACGATTGTCATTGCCTAGTGTTGTTCATGTGTCCTCCACCATCGAGTTTGGAGCTATGCTTCATGATTGCCTAAGTGTGGACCCTCAAGTGCAATCCTCCATTCTCCCCTTTGTTCGGAGCCCCATGAATGTCATTGCCTAGCGCTGTTCATGTGTCCTCCACCTTCGAGTTTGGAGCTATGCTTCATGATTGCCTAAGTGTGGACCCTCAAGTGCAATCCTCCATTCTCCCTTTTTTTTCGGAGCCCCATGAATGTCATTGCCTAGCGCTGTTCATGTGTCCTCCACCTTCGAGTTTGCAGCTATGCTTCATGATTGCCTAAGTGTGGACCCTCAAGTGCAATCCTCCATTCTCCCCTTTTATCGGAGCCCCATGAATGTCATTGCCTAGCGCTGTTCATGTGTCCTCCACCTTCGAATTTGGAGCTATGCTTCATGATTGCCTAAGTGTGGACCCTCAAGTGCAATCCTCCATTCTCCACTTTTTTCGGAGCCCCATGAATGTCATTGCATAGCGCTGTTCATGTGTCCTCTACCTTCGAGTTTGGAGCTATGCTTCATGATTGCCTAAGTGTGGACCCTCAAGTGCAATCCTCCATTCTCCCCTTTTTTCGGAACCCCATGAATGTCATTGCCTAGCGCTGTTCATGTGTCCTCCACCTTCGAGTTTGGAGCTATGCTTCATGATTTCCTAAGTGTGGACCCTCAAGTGCAATCCTCCAGTCTCCCCTTTTTTCGGAGCCCCACGAATGTCATTGCCTAGTGCTGTTCATGTGTCCTCCACCATCGAGTTTGGAGCTATGCTTCATGATTGCCTAAGTGTGGACCCTCAAGTGCAATCCTCCATTCTCCCCTTTGTTCGGAGCCCCATGAATGTCATTGCCTAGCGCTGTTCATGTGTCCTCCACCTTCGAGTTTGGAGCTATGCTTCATGATTGCCTAAGTGTGGACCCTCAAGTGCAATCCTCCATTCTCCCTTTTTTTTCGGAGCCCCATGAATGTCATTGCCTAGCGCTGTTCATGTGTCCTCCACCTTCGAGTTTGCAGCTATGCTTCATGATTGCCTAAGTGTGGACCCTCAAGTGCAATCCTCCATTCTCCCCTTTTTTCGGAGCCCCATGAATGTCATTGCCTAGCGCTGTTCATGTGTCCTCCACCTTCGAATTTGGAGCTATGCTTCATGATTGCCGAAGTGTGGACCCTAAAGTGCAATCCTCCATTCTCCACTTTTTTCGGAGCCCCATGAATGTCATTGCCTACCGCTGTTCATGTGTCCTCCACCTTCGAGTTTGGAGTTATGCTTCATGATTGCCTAAGTGTGGACCCTCAAGTGCAATCCTCCATTCTCCACTTTTTTCGGAGCCCCATGAATGTCATTGCCTAGCGCTGTTCATGTGTCCTCCACCTTCGAGTTTGGAGCTATGCTTCATGATTGCCTAAGTGTGGACCCTCAAGTGCAATCCTCCATTCTCCACTTTTTTCGGAGTCCCATGAATGTCATTGCCTAGCGCTTTTCATGTGTCCTCCACCTTCGAGTTTGGAGCAATGCTTCATGATTGCCTCAGTGTGGACCCTCAAGTGCAATCCTCCATTCTCCCCTTTTATCGGAGCCTCATGAATTTCATGCCTAGCGCCGTTCATGTGTCTTCCACTTTCGAGTTTGGAGCTATGCTTCATGATTGCCTAAGTGTGGACCCTCAAGTGCAATCCTTTAGTCTCCCCTTTTTTCGGAGCCCCACGAATGTCATTGCCTAGTGCTGTTCATGTGTCCTCCACCTTCGAGTTTGGAGCTATGCTTCATGATTGCCTAAGTGTGGACCCTCAAGTGCAATCCTCCATTTTCCACTTTGTTCGGAGCCCCATGAATGTCATTTCCTAGCGCTGTTCATGTGTCCTCCACCATCGAGTTTGGAGCTATGCTTCATGATTGCCTAAGTGTGGACCCTCAAGTGCAATCCTCCATTCTCCCCTTTGTTCGGAGCCCCATGAATGTCATTGCCTAGCGCTGTTCATGTGTCCTCCACCTTCGAGTTTGGAGCTATGCTTCATGATTGCCTAAGTGTGGACCCTCAAGTGCAATCCTCCATTCTCCCTTTTTTTTCGGAGCCCCATGAATGTCATTGCCTAGCGCTGTTCATGTGTCCTCCACCTTCGAGTTTGCAGCTATGCTTCATGATTGCCTAAGTGTGGACCCTCAAGTGCAATCCTCCATTCTCCCCTTTTTTCGGAGCCCCATGAATGTCATTGCCTAGCGCTGTTCATGTGTCCTCCACCTTCGAATTTGGAGCTATGCTTCATGATTGCCGAAGTGTGGACCCTAAAGTGCAATCCTCCATTCTCCACTTTTTTCGGAGCCCCATGAATGTCATTGCCTACCGCTGTTCATGTGTCCTCCACCTTCGAGTTTGGAGTTATGCTTCATGATTGCCTAAGTGTGGACCCTCAAGTGCAATCCTCCATTCTCCACTTTTTTCGGAGCCCCATGAATGTCATTGCCTAGCGCTGTTCATGTGTCCTCCACCTTCGAGTTTGGAGCTATGCTTCATGATTGCCTAAGTGTGGACCCTCAAGTGCAATCCTCCATTCTCCACTTTTTTCGGAGTCCCATGAATGTCATTGCCTAGCGCTTTGCATGTGTCCTCCACCTTCGAGTTTGGAGCAATGCTTCATGATTGCCTCAGTGTGGACCCTCAAGTGCAATCCTCCATTCTCTCCTTTTATCGGAGCCTCATGAATTTCATGCCTAGCGCCGTTCATGTGTCTTCCACTTTCGAGTTTGGAGCTATGCTTCATGATTGCCTAAGTGTGGACCCTCAAGTGCAATCCTCCAGTCTCCCCTTTTTTCGGAGCCCCACGAATGTCATTGCCTAGTGCTGTTCATGTGTCCTCCACCTTCGAGTTTGGAGCTATGCTTCATGATTGCCTAAGTGTGGACCCTCAAGTGCAATCCTCCATTTTCCACTTTGTTCGGAGCCCCATGAATGTCATTTCCTAGCGCTGTTCATGTGTCCTCCACCTTCGAGTTTCGAGCTATGCTTCATGATTGCCTAAGTGTGGACCCTTAAGTGCAATCCTCCATTCTCCCCTTTTTTTCGGAGCCCCATGAATGTCATTGCCTAGCGCTGTTCATGTGTCCTCCACCTTCGAGTTTCGAGCTATGCTTCATGATTGCCTAAGTGTGGACCCTTAAGTGCAATCCTCCATTCTCCCCTTTTTTTCGGAGCCCCATGAATGTCATTGCCTAGCGCTGTTCATGTGTCCTCCACCTTCGAGTTTCGAGCTATGCTTCATGATTGCCTAAGTGTGGACCCTCAAGTGCAATCCTCCAGTCTCCCCTTTTTTCGGAGCCCCACGAATGTCATTGCCTAGTGCTGTTCATGTGTCCTCCACCTTCGAGTTTGGAGCTATGCTTCATGATTGCCTAAGTGTGGACCCTCAAGTGCAATCCTCCATTTTCCACTTTGTTCGGAGCCCCATGAATGTCATTTCCTAGCGCTGTTCATGTGTCCTCCACCTTCGAGTTTCGAGCTATGCTTCATGATTGCCTAAGTGTGGACCCTCAAGTGCAATCCTCCATTCTCCCCTTTTTTTCGGAGCCCCATGAATGTCATTGCCTAGCCCTGTTCATGTGTCCTCCACCTTCGAGTTTCGAGCTATGCTTCATGATTGCCTAAGTGTGGACCCTCAAGTGCAATCCTCCATTCTCCCCTTTGTTCGGAGCCCCATGAATGTCATTGCCTAGCGCTGTTCATGTGTCCTCCACCTTCGAGTTTGGAGCTATGCTTCATGATTGCCTAAGTGTGGACCCTCAAGTGCAATCCTCCATTCTCCCTTTTTTTTCGGAGCCCCATGAATGTCATTGCCTAGCGCTGTTCATGTGTCCTCCACCTTCGAGTTTGCAGCTATGCTTCATGATTGCCTAAGTGTGGACCCTCAAGTGCAATCCTCCATTCTCCCCTTTTTTCGGAGCCCCATGAATGTCATTGCCTAGCGCTGTTCATGTGTCCTCCACCTTCGAATTTGGAGCTATGCTTCATGATTGCCGAAGTGTGGACCCTAAAGTGCAATCCTCCATTCTCCACTTTTTTCGGAGCCCCATGAATGTCATTGCCTACCGCTGTTCATGTGTCCTCCACCTTCGAGTTTGGAGTTATGCTTCATGATTGCCTAAGTGTGGACCCTCAAGTGCAATCCTCCATTCTCCACTTTTTTCGGAGCCCCATGAATGTCATTGCCTAGCGCTGTTCATGTGTCCTCCACCTTCGAGTTTGGAGCTATGCTTCATGATTGCCTAAGTGTGGACCCTCAAGTGCAATCCTCCATTCTCCACTTTTTTCGGAGTCCCATGAATGTCATTGCCTAGCGCTTTTCATGTGTCCTCCACCTTCGAGTTTGGAGCAATGCTTCATGATTGCCTCAGTGTGGACCCTCAAGTGCAATCCTCCATTCTCCCCTTTTATCGGAGCCTCATGAATTTCATGCCTAGCGCCGTTCATGTGTCTTCCACTTTCGAGTTTGGAGCTATGCTTCATGATTGCCTAAGTGTGGACCCTCAAGTGCAATCCTCCAGTCTCCCCTTTTTTCGGAGCCCCACGAATGTCATTGCCTAGTGCTGTTCATGTGTCCTCCACCTTCGAGTTTGGAGCTATGCTTCATGATTGCCTAAGTGTGGACCCTCAAGTGCAATCCTCCATTTTCCACTTTGTTCGGAGCCCCATGAATGTCATTTCCTAGCGCTGTTCATGTGTCCTCCACCATCGAGTTTGGAGCTATGCTTCATGATTGCCTAAGTGTGGACCCTCAAGTGCAATCCTCCATTCTCCCCTTTGTTCGGAGCCCCATGAATGTCATTGCCTAGCGCTGTTCATGTGTCCTCCACCTTCGAGTTTGGAGCTATGCTTCATGATTGCCTAAGTGTGGACCCTCAAGTGCAATCCTCCATTCTCCCTTTTTTTTCGGAGCCCCATGAATGTTATTGCCTAGCGCTGTTCATGTGTCCTCCACCTTCGAGTTTGCAGCTATGCTTCATGATTGCCTAAGTGTGGACCCTCAAGTGCAATCCTCCATTCTCCCCTTTTTTCGGAGCCCCATGAATGTCATTGCCTAGCGCTGTTCATGTGTCCTCCACCTTCGAATTTGGAGCTATGCTTCATGATTGCCGAAGTGTGGACCCTAAAGTGCAATCCTCCATTCTCCACTTTTTTCGGAGCCCCATGAATGTCATTGCCTACCGCTGTTCATGTGTCCTCCACCTTCGAGTTTGGAGTTATGCTTCATGATTGCCTAAGTGTGGACCCTCAAGTGCAATCCTCCATTCTCCACTTTTTTCGGAGCCCCATGAATGTCATTGCCTAGCGCTGTTCATGTGTCCTCCACCTTCGAGTTTGGAGCTATGCTTCATGATTGCCTAAGTGTGGACCCTCAAGTGCAATCCTCCATTCTCCACTTTTTTCGGAGTCCCATGAATGTCATTGCCTAGCGCTTTGCATGTGTCCTCCACCTTCGAGTTTGGAGCAATGCTTCATGATTGCCTCAGTGTGGACCCTCAAGTGCAATCCTCCATTCTCTCCTTTTATCGGAGCCTCATGAATTTCATGCCTAGCGCCGTTCATGTGTCTTCCACTTTCGAGTTTGGAGCTATGCTTCATGATTGCCTAAGTGTGGACCCTCAAGTGCAATCCTCCAGTCTCCCCTTTTTTCGGAGCCCCACGAATGTCATTGCCTAGTGCTGTTCATGTGTCCTCCACCTTCGAGTTTGGAGCTATGCTTCATGATTGCCTAAGTGTGGACCCTCAAGTGCAATCCTCCATTTTCCACTTTGTTCGGAGCCCCATGAATGTCATTTCCTAGCGCTGTTCATGTGTCCTCCACCTTCGAGTTTCGAGCTATGCTTCATGATTGCCTAAGTGTGGACCCTCAAGTGCAATCCTCCATTCTCCCCTTTTTTTCGGAGCCCCATGAATGTCATTGCCTAGCGCTGTTCATGTGTCCTCCACCTTCGAGTTTCGAGCTATGCTTCATGATTGCCTAATTGTGGACCCTCAAGTGCAATCCTCCATTCTCCCCTTTTTTCGGAGCCCCATGAATGTCATTGCCTAGCGCTGTTCATGTGTCCTCCACCATCGAGTTTGGAGCTATGCTTCATGATTGCCTAAGTGTGGACCCTCAAGTGCAATCCTCCATTCTCCCCTTTGTTCGGAGCCCCATGAATGTCATTGCCTAGCGCTGTTCATGTGTCCTCCACCTTCGAGTTTGGAGCTATGCTTCATGATTGCCTAAGTGTGGACCCTCAAGTGCAATCCTCCATTCTCCCTTTTTTTTCGGAGCCCCATGAATGTTATTGCCTAGCGCTGTTCATGTGTCCTCCACCTTCGAGTTTGCAGCTATGCTTCATGATTGCCTAAGTGTGGACCCTCAAGTGCAATCCTCCATTCTCCCCTTTTTTCGGAGCCCCATGAATGTCATTGCCTAGCGCTGTTCATGTGTCCTCCACCTTCGAATTTGGAGCTATGCTTCATGATTGCCGAAGTGTGGACCCTAAAGTGCAATCCTCCATTCTCCACTTTTTTCGGAGCCCCATGAATGTCATTGCCTACCGCTGTTCATGTGTCCTCCACCTTCGAGTTTGGAGTTATGCTTCATGATTGCCTAAGTGTGGACCCTCAAGTGCAATCCTCCATTCTCCACTTTTTTCGGAGCCCCATGAATGTCATTGCCTAGCGCTGTTCATGTGTCCTCCACCTTCGAGTTTCGAGCTATGCTTCATGATTGCCTAAGTGTGGACCCTCAAGTGCAATCCTCCATTCTCCACTTTTTTCGGAGTCCCATGAATGTCATTGCCTAGCGCTTTGCATGTGTCCTCCACCTTCGAGTTTGGAGCAATGCTTCATGATTGCCTCAGTGTGGACCCTCAAGTGCAATCCTCCATTCTCTCCTTTTATCGGAGCCTCATGAATTTCATGCCTAGCGCCGTTCATGTGTCTTCCACTTTCGAGTTTGGAGCTATGCTTCATGATTGCCTAAGTGTGGACCCTCAAGTGCAATCCTCCAGTCTCCCCTTTTTTCGGAGCCCCACGAATGTCATTGCCTAGTGCTGTTCATGTGTCCTCCACCTTCGAGTTTGGAGCTATGCTTCATGATTGCCTAAGTGTGGACCCTCAAGTGCAATCCTCCATTTTCCACTTTGTTCGGAGCCCCATGAATGTCATTTCCTAGCGCTGTTCATGTGTCCTCCACCTTCGAGTTTCGAGCTATGCTTCATGATTGCCTAAGTGTGGACCCTCAAGTGCAATCCTCCATTCTCCCCTTTTTTTCGGAGCCCCATGAATGTCATTGCCTAGCGCTGTTCATGTGTCCTCCACCTTCGAGTTTCGAGCTATGCTTCATGATTGCCTAATTGTGGACCCTCAAGTGCAATCCTCCATTCTCCCCTTTTTTCTTAGCCCCATGAATGTCATTGCCTAGCGCTGTTCATGTGTCCTCCACCATCGAGTTTGGAGCTATGCTTCATGATTGCCTAAGTGTGGACCCTCAAGTGCAATCCTCCATTCTCCCCTTTGTTCGGAGCCCCATGAATGTCATTGCCTAGCGCTGTTCATGTGTCCTCCACCTTCGAGTTTGGAGCTATGCTTCATGATTGCCTAAGTGTGGACCCTCAAGTGCAATCCTCCATTCTCCCTTTTTTTTCGGAGCCCCATGAATGTCATTGCCTAGCGCTGTTCATGTGTCCTCCACCTTCGAGTTTGCAGCTATGCTTCATGATTGCCTAAGTGTGGACCCTCAAGTGCAATCCTCCATTCTCCCCTTTTTTTGGAGCCCCATGAATGTCATTGCCTAGCGCTGTTCATGTGTCCTCCACCTTCGAATTTGGAGCTATGCTTCATGATTGCCGAAGTGTGGACCCTAAAGTGCAATCCTCCATTCTCCACTTTTTTCGGAGCCCCATGAATGTCATTGCCTACCGCTGTTCATGTGTCCTCCACCTTCGAGTTTGGAGTTATGCTTCATGATTGCCTAAGTGTGGACCCTCAAGTGCAATCCTCCATTCTCCACTTTTTTCGGAGCCCCATGAATGTCATTGCCTAGCGCTGTTCATGTGTCCTCCACCTTCGAGTTTCGAGCTATGCTTCATGATTGCCTAAGTGTGGACCCTCAAGTGCAATCCTCCATTCTCCACTTTTTTCGGAGTCCCATGAATGTCATTGCCTAGCGCTTTTCATGTGTCCTCCACCTTCGAGTCTGGAGCAATGCTTCATGATTGCCTCAGTGTGGACCCTCAAGTGCAATCCTCCATTCTCCCCTTTTATCGGAGCCTCATGAATTTCATGCCTAGCGCCGTTCATGTGTCTTCCACTTTCGAGTTTGGAGCTATGCTTCATGATTGCCTAAGTGTGGACCCTCAAGTGCAATCCTCCAGTCTCCCCTTTTTTCGGAGCCCCACGAATGTCATTGCCTAGTGCTGTTCATGTGTCCTCCACCTTCGAGTTTGGAGCTATGCTTCATGATTGCCTAAGTGTGGACCCTCAAGTGCAATCCTCCATTTTCCACTTTGTTCGGAGCCCCATGAATGTCATTTCCTAGCGCTGTTCATGTGTCCTCCACCTTCGAGTTCCGAGCTATGCTTCATGATTGCCTAAGTGTGGACCCTCAAGTGCAATCCTCCATTCTCCCCTTTTTTTCGGAGCCCCATGAATGTCATTGCCTAGCCCTGTTCATGTGTCCTCCACCTTCGAGTTTCGAGCTATGCTTCATGATTGCCTAAGTGTGGACCCTCAAGTGCAATCCTCCATTCTCCCCTTTGTTCGGAGCCCCATGAATGTCATTGCCTAGCGCTGTTCATGTGTCCTCCACCTTCGAGTTTGGAGCTATGCTTCATGATTGCCTAAGTGTGGACCCTCAAGTGCAATCCTCCATTCTCCCTTTTTTTCGGAGCCCCATGAATGTCATTGCCTAGCGCTGTTCATGTGTCCTCCACCTTCGAGTTTGCAGCTATGCTTCATGATTGCCTAAGTGTGGACCCTCAAGTGCAATCCTCCATTCTCCCCTTTTTTCGGAGCCCCATGAATGTCATTGCCTAGCGCTGTTCATGTGTCCTCCACCTTCGAATTTGGAGCTATGCTTCATGATTGCCGAAGTGTGGACCCTAAAGTGCAATCCTCCATTCTCCACTTTTTTCGGAGCCCCATGAATGTCATTGCCTACCGCTGTTCATGTGTCCTCCACCTTCGAGTTTGGAGTTATGCTTCATGATTGCCTAAGTGTGGACCCTCAAGTGCAATCCTCCATTCTCCACTTTTTTCGGAGCCCCATGAATGTCATTGCCTAGCGCTGTTCATGTGTCCTCCACCTTCGAGTTTGGAGCTATGCTTCATGATTGCCTAAGTGTGGACCCTCAAGTGCAATCCTCCATTCTCCACTTTTTTCGGAGTCCCATGAATGTCATTGCCTAGCGCTTTTCATGTGTCCTCCACCTTCGAGTTTGGAGCAATGCTTCATGATTGCCTCAGTGTGGACCCTCAAGTGCAATCCTCCATTCTCCCCTTTTATCGGAGCCTCATGAATTTCATGCCTAGCGCCGTTCATGTGTCTTCCACTTTCGAGTTTGGAGCTATGCTTCATGATTGCCTAAGTGTGGACCCTCAAGTGCAATCCTCCAGTCTCCCCTTTTTTCGGAGCCCCACGAATGTCATTGCCTAGTGCTGTTCATGTGTCCTCCACCTTCGAGTTTGGAGCTATGCTTCATGATTGCCTAAGTGTGGACCCTCAAGTGCAATCCTCCATTTTCCACTTTGTTCGGAGCCCCATGAATGTCATTTCCTAGCGCTGTTCATGTGTCCTCCACATTCGAGTTTCGAGCTATGCTTCATGATTGCCTAAGTGTGGACCCTCAAGTGTAATCCTCCATTCTCCCCTTTTTTTCGGAGCCCCATGAATGTCATTGCCTAGCGCTGTTCATGTGTCCTCCACCTTCGAGTTTCGAGCTATGCTTCATGATTGCCTAAGTGTGGACCCTCAAGTGCAATCCTCCATTCTCCCCTTTTTTCGGAGCCCCATGAATGTCATTGCCTAGCGCTGTTCATGTGTCCTCCACCATCGAGTTTGGAGCTATGCTTCATGATTGCCTAAGTGTGGACCCTCAAGTGCAATCCTCCATTCTCCCCTTTGTTCGGAGCCCCATGAATGTCATTTCCTAGCGCTGTTCATGTGTCCTCCACCTTCGAGTTTCGAGCTATGCTTCATGATTGCCTAAGTGTGGACCCTCAAGTGCAATCCTCCATTCTCCCCTTTTTTTCGGAGCCCCATGAATGTCATTGCCTAGCGCTGTTCATGTGTCCTCCACCTTCGAGTTTCGAGCTATGCTTCAAGATTGCCTAAGTGTGGACCCTCAAGTGCAATCCTCCATTCTCCCCTTTTTTCGGAGCCCCATGAATGTCATTGCCTAGCGCTGTTCATGTGTCCTCCACCTTCGAGTTTCGAGCTATGCTTCATGATTGCCTAAGTGTGGACCCTCAAGTGCAATCCTCCATTCTCCACTTTTTTCGGAGCCCCATGAATGCTATTGCCTAGCGCTGTTCATGTGTCCTCCACCTTCGAGTTTGGAGCTATGCTTCATGATTGCCTAAGTGTGGACCCTCAAGTGCAATCCTCCATTCTCCCACTTTTTTCGGAGCCCCATGAACTGTCATTGCCTAGCGCTGTTTATGTGTCCTCCCACTTTCGATTTGGAGCTATTGCTTCATGATTGCCTAAGTGTGGACCCTCAAGTGCAATCCTCCATTCTCCACTTTTTTTCGGAGCCCCCATGAATGTCTATTGCCTAGCGCTGTTCATGTGTCT
>NW_021143684.1:0-51047 GCF_004193775.1 Glycine soja
TATCGATATATTATAAGCCTGGATCGGACATCCGTGTGGAAAAGATATGACCATTTTGAATTTCACGAGAGCTTCCCGTTGTTCAATTATCGAGTGTCACTATATGTGATGCGCCTAAATTGGACATTCGAGTTAAATGTTATGACCATTTGTATTTCTCAAGACCTTCCGTTGTTCAATTCTGAGCGTCCTGATATGTGATTTGCTCGAATCGGACATCCGTGTGAAAAGCTATGACCATTTGAATTTCTCAAGAGCTTCCGTTGTTCAATTTCAAGCCTCTTGACATATTATGCGCCCGAATCGGACATCCGTGTGAAAAGTTATGGCTATTTTAATTTCTCGAGAGTTTCCGATGTTTAATTTCGAGTGTATCGATATATTATAAATCTGAATCGGACATCCGTGTGAAAAGTTATGACCATTTGAATTTCACGAGAGCTTCCGTTGTTCAATTTCGAGTGTCACTATATGTGATGCGCCTAAATTGGACATTCGAGTTAAATGTTATGACCATTTGAATTTCTCAAGACCTTCCGTTGTTCAATTCTGAGCGTGTCGATATGTGATTTGCTCGAATTGAACATCCGTGTGAAAAGCTATGACCATTTGAATTTCTCAACAAATTCCGTTGTTCAATTTCTAGCCTCTCGCCATATTATGCGCCCGAATCGGACATGCGTGTGAAAAGTTATGACCATTTGAATTTCTCAAGAGTTTCCGATGTTTAATTTCAAGCGTATCAATATATTATAAGCCTGAAAAGGACCTCAGTGTGAAAAGTTATGACCATTTGAATTTCTCAAGAGCTTCCGTTGTGCAATTACGAGCCTCTCGACATATTATGCGCCCGAATCGGACATCCGTGTGAAAATTTATGGCCATTTGAATTTCTCGAGAGTTTCCGATGTTTAATTTCGAGCGTATCGATATATTATAAGCCTGAATCGGACATTCGTGTGTAAAGTTATGACCATTTGAATTTCTCAAGACCTTCCGTTGTTCAATTTTGAGCCTCTCGACATATTATGCGCCCGAATCGGAAATGCATGTGAAAAATTATGACCATTTGAATATCTCGAGAGCTTCCGATGTTTAATTTCGAGCATATCAATATATTATAAGCCTGAATCGGACGTTAGTTTGAAAAGTTATGACCATTTGAATTTCTCGAGAGCTTCCGTTGTTTAGTTTTGAGCGTCTCGATATGTGATTTGCATGAATCGGACATCCGTGTGAAAAGTTATGACCATTTGAATTTCTCAAGAGCTTCCGTTGTTCAATTTCGAGCCTCTCGACATATTATGCGCCCGAGTCGGACATCCATGTGAAAAGTTAAGACCATTGGAATATCTCGAGAGCTTCCAATGTTTAATTTCGAGCATATCAATATATTATAAGCCCGAATCGGACCTCAGTGTGAAAAGTGATGACCATTTGAATTTCTCGAGAGCTACCGTTGTTCATTTTCGAGCGTCTCTATATGTGATGCGCTTTAATCTAACATCCGTGTGAATAGTTATGACCATTTGAATTTCTCAAAAGCTTCCGTTGTTCAGTTCTGAGCGTCTCGATATGTGATTTGCCTGAATCGGACATCCGTGTGAAAAGTTATGACCATTTGAATTTCACGAGAGTTTTCGATGTTTAATTTCGAGCGTATCGATATATTATAAGTCTGAATCGGACATCCGTGTGAAAAGTTAGGACCATTTGAATTTCACGAGAGCTTCCCTTGTTCAATTTCGAGTGTCACTATATGTGATGCGCCTAAATTGAACATTCGAGTTAAATGTTATGACCATTTGTATTTCTCAAGACCTTCCGTTGTTCAATTCTGAGCGTCTCGATATGTGATTTGCTCGAATCGGACATCCGTGTGAAAAGTTATGACCATTTGAATTTCTCAAGAGCTTCCGTTGTTCAATTTCGAGCCTCTCGACATATTATGCGCCCGAATCGGACATCCGTGTGAAAAGTTATGGCCATTTTAATTTCTCGAGAGTTTCCGATGTTTAATTTCGAGTGTATCGATATATTGAAAATCTGAATCGGACATCCGTGTGAAAAGTTATGACCATTTGAATTTCACGAGAGCTTCCGTTGTTTAATTTCGAGTGTCACTATATGTGATGCGCCTAAATTGGACATTCGAGTTAAATGTTATGACCATTTGAATTTCTCAAGACCTTCCGTTGTTCAATTCTGAGCGTCTCGATATGTGATTTGCTCGAATTGCACATCCGTGTGAAAAGCTATGACCATTTGAATTTCTCAAGAGCTTCCGTTGTTCAATTTCTAACCTCTCGCCATATTATGCGCCCGAATCGGACATCCGTGTGAAAAGTTATGACCATTTGAATTTCTCGACAGTTTCCGATGTTTAATTTCGAGCGTATCAATATATTATAAGCCTAAAAAGGACCTCAGTGTGAAAAGTTATGACTATTTTAATTTCCCGAGAGCTTCCGTTGTTCATTTTCGAGCGTCTTTATATGTGATGCGCCTTAATCTAACATCCGTGTGAAAAGTTATGACCATTTGAATTTCTCAAGAGCTTCCGTTGTTCAATTTCGAGCCTCTCGACATATTATGCGCCCGAATCGGACATCCGTGTGAAAATTTATGGCCATTTGAATTTCTCGAGAGTTTCTGATGTTTAATTCCGTGCGTATCGATATATTATAAGCCTGAATCGGACATCCGTGTGAAAAGTTATGACCATTTGAATTTCTCAAGAGCTTCCGTTGTTCAATTTCAAGCCTCTCGACATATTATGCGCCCGAATCGGACATTCGAGTGAAAAGTTATGGCCATTTGAATTTCTCGAGAATTTTCGATGTTTAATTTCGAGCGTATCGATATATTATAAGCCTGGATCGGACATCCGTGTGAAAAGATATGACCATTTGAATTTCACGAGAGCTTCCGTTGTTCAATTTCGAGTGTCACTATATGTGATGCGCCTAAATTGGACATTCGAGTTAAATGTTATGACCATTTGTATTTCTCAAGACCTTCCGTTGTTCAATTCTGAGCGTCCTGATATGTGATTTGCTCGAATCGGACATCCGTGTGAAAAGCTATGACCATTTGAATTTCTCAAGAGCTTCCGTTGTTCAATTTCAAGCCTCTTGACATATTATGCGCCCGAATCGGACATCCGTGTGAAAAGTTATGGCTATTTTAATTTCTCGAGAGTTTCCGATGTTTAATTTCGAGTGTATCGATATATTATAAATCTGAATCGGACATCCGTGTGAAAAGTTATGACCATTTGAATTTCACGAGAGCTTCCGTTGTTCAATTTCGAGTGTCACTATATGTGATGCGCCTAAATTGGACATTCGAGTTAAATGTTATGACCATTTGAATTTCTCAAGACCTTCCGTTGTTCAATTCTGAGCGTGTCGATATGTGATTTGCTCGAATTGAACATCCGTGTGAAAAGCTATGACCATTTGAATTTCTCAACAAATTCCGTTGTTCAATTTCTAGCCTCTCGCCATATTATGCGCCCGAATCGGACATGCGTGTGAAAAGTTATGACCATTTGAATTTCTCAAGAGTTTCCGATGTTTAATTTCAAGCGTATCAATATATTATAAGCCTGAAAAGGACCTCAGTGTGAAAAGTTATGACCATTTGAATTTCTCAAGAGCTTCCGTTGTGCAATTACGAGCCTCTCGACATATTATGCGCCCGAATCGGACATCCGTGTGAAAATTTATGGCCATTTGAATTTCTCGAGAGTTTCCGATGTTTAATTTCGAGCGTATCGATATATTATAAGCCTGAATCGGACATTCGTGTGTAAAGTTATGACCATTTGAATTTCTCAAGACCTTCCGTTGTTCAATTTTGAGCCTCTCGACATATTATGCGCCCGAATCGGAAATGCATGTGAAAAATTATGACCATTTGAATATCTCGAGAGCTTCCGATGTTTAATTTCGAGCATATCAATATATTATAAGCCTGAATCGGACGTTAGTTTGAAAAGTTATGACCATTTGAATTTCTCGAGAGCTTCCGTTGTTTAGTTTTGAGCGTCTCGATATGTGATTTGCATGAATCGGACATCCGTGTGAAAAGTTATGACCATTTGAATTTCTCAAGAGCTTCCGTTGTTCAATTTCGAGCCTCTCGACATATTATGCGCCCGAATCGGACATCCATGTGAAAAGTTAAGACCATTGGAATATCTCGAGAGCTTCCAATGTTTAATTTCGAGCATATCAATATATTATAAGCCCGAATCGGACCTCAGTGTGAAAAGTGATGACCATTTGAATTTCTCGAGAGCTACCGTTGTTCATTTTCGAGCGTCTCTATATGTGATGCGCTTTAATCTAACATCCGTGTGAATAGTTATGACCATTTGAATTTCTCAAAAGCTTCCGTTGTTCAGTTCTGAGCGTCTCGATATGTGATTTGCCTGAATCGGACATCCGTGTGAAAAGTTATGACCATTTGAATTTCACGAGAGTTTTCGATGTTTAATTTCGAGCGTATCGATATATTATAAGTCTGAATCGGACATCCGTGTGAAAAGTTAGGACCATTTGAATTTCACGAGAGCTTCCCTTGTTCAATTTCGAGTGTCACTATATGTGATGCGCCTAAATTGAACATTCGAGTTAAATGTTATGACCATTTGTATTTCTCAAGACCTTCCGTTGTTCAATTCTGAGCGTCTCGATATGTGATTTGCTCGAATCGGACATCCGTGTGAAAAGTTATGACCATTTGAATTTCTCAAGAGCTTCCGTTGTTCAATTTCGAGCCTCTCGACATATTATGCGCCCGAATCGGACATCCGTGTGAAAAGTTATGGCCATTTTAATTTCTCGAGAGTTTCCGATGTTTAATTTCGAGTGTATCGATATATTGAAAATCTGAATCGGACATCCGTGTGAAAAGTTATGACCATTTGAATTTCACGAGAGCTTCCGTTGTTTAATTTCGAGTGTCACTATATGTGATGCGCCTAAATTGGACATTCGAGTTAAATGTTATGACCATTTGAATTTCTCAAGACCTTCCGTTGTTCAATTCTGAGCGTCTCGATATGTGATTTGCTCGAATTGCACATCCGTGTGAAAAGCTATGACCATTTGAATTTCTCAAGAGCTTCCGTTGTTCAATTTCTAACCTCTCGCCATATTATGCGCCCGAATCGGACATCCGTGTGAAAAGTTATGACCATTTGAATTTCTCGACAGTTTCCGATGTTTAATTTCGAGCGTATCAATATATTATAAGCCTAAAAAGGACCTCAGTGTGAAAAGTTATGACTATTTTAATTTCCCGAGAGCTTCCGTTGTTCATTTTCGAGCGTCTTTATATGTGATGCGCCTTAATCTAACATCCGTGTGAAAAGTTATGACCATTTGAATTTCTCAAGAGCTTCCGTTGTTCAATTTCGAGCCTCTCGACATATTATGCGCCCGAATCGGACATCCGTGTGAAAATTTATGGCCATTTGAATTTCTCGAGAGTTTCTGATGTTTAATTCCGTGCGTATCGATATATTATAAGCCTGAATCGGACATCCGTGTGAAAAGTTATGACCATTTGAATTTCTCAAGAGCTTCCGTTGTTCAATTTCAAGCCTCTCGACATATTATGCGCCCGAATCGGACATTCGAGTGAAAAGTTATGGCCATTTGAATTTCTCGAGAATTTTCGATGTTTAATTTCGAGCGTATCGATATATTATAAGCCTGGATCGGACATCCGTGTGAAAAGATATGACCATTTGAATTTCACGAGAGCTTCCGTTGTTCAATTTCGAGTGTCACTATATGTGATGCGCCTAAATTGGACATTCGAGTTAAATGTTATGACCATTTGTATTTCTCAAGACCTTCCGTTGTTCAATTCTGAGCGTCCTGATATGTGATTTGCTCGAATCGGACATCCGTGTGAAAAGCTATGACCATTTGAATTTCTCAAGAGCTTCCGTTGTTCAATTTCAAGCCTCTTGACATATTATGCGCCCGAATCGGACATCCGTGTGAAAAGTTATGGCTATTTTAATTTCTCGAGAGTTTCCGATGTTTAATTTCGAGTGTATCGATATATTATAAATCTGAATCGGACATCCGTGTGAAAAGTTATGACCATTTGAATTTCACGAGAGCTTCCGTTGTTCAATTTCGAGTGTCACTATATGTGATGCGCCTAAATTGGACATTCGAGTTAAATGTTATGACCATTTGAATTTCTCAAGACCTTCCGTTGTTCAATTCTGAGCGTGTCGATATGTGATTTGCTCGAATTGAACATCCGTGTGAAAAGCTATGACCATTTGAATTTCTCAACAAATTCCGTTGTTCAATTTCTAGCCTCTCGCCATATTATGCGCCCGAATCGGACATGCGTGTGAAAAGTTATGACCATTTGAATTTCTCAAGAGTTTCCGATGTTTAATTTCAAGCGTATCAATATATTATAAGCCTGAAAAGGACCTCAGTGTGAAAAGTTATGACCATTTGAATTTCTCAAGAGCTTCCGTTGTGCAATTACGAGCCTCTCGACATATTATGCGCCCGAATCGGACATCCGTGTGAAAATTTATGGCCATTTGAATTTCTCGAGAGTTTCCGATGTTTAATTTCGAGCGTATCGATATATTATAAGCCTGAATCGGACATTCGTGTGTAAAGTTATGACCATTTGAATTTCTCAAGACCTTCCGTTGTTCAATTTTGAGCCTCTCGACATATTATGCGCCCGAATTGGAAATGCATGTGAAAAATTATGACCATTTGAATATCTCGAGAGCTTCCGATGTTTAATTTCGAGCATATCAATATATTATAAGCCTGAATCGGACGTTAGTTTGAAAAGTTATGACCATTTGAATTTCTCGAGAGCTTCCGTTGTTTAGTTTTGAGCGTCTCGATATGTGATTTGCATGAATCGGACATCCGTGTGAAAAGTTATGACCATTTGAATTTCTCAAGAGCTTCCGTTGTTCAATTTCGAGCCTCTCGACATATTATGCGCCCGAATCGGACATCCATGTGAAAAGTTAAGACCATTGGAATATCTCGAGAGCTTCCAATGTTTAATTTCGAGCATATCAATATATTATAAGCCCGAATCGGACCTCAGTGTGAAAAGTGATGACCATTTGAATTTCTCGAGAGCTACCGTTGTTCATTTTCGAGCGTCTCTATATGTGATGCGCTTTAATCTAACATCCGTGTGAATAGTTATGACCATTTGAATTTCTCAAAAGCTTCCGTTGTTCAGTTCTGAGCGTCTCGATATGTGATTTGCCTGAATCGGACATCCGTGTGAAAAGTTATGACCATTTGAATTTCACGAGAGTTTTCGATGTTTAATTTCGAGCGTATCGATATATTATAAGTCTGAATCGGACATCCGTGTGAAAAGTTAGGACCATTTGAATTTCACGAGAGCTTCCCTTGTTCAATTTCGAGTGTCACTATATGTGATGCGCCTAAATTGAACATTCGAGTTAAATGTTATGACCATTTGTATTTCTCAAGACCTTCCGTTGTTCAATTCTGAGCGTCTCGATATGTGATTTGCTCGAATCGGACATCCGTGTGAAAAGTTATGACCATTTGAATTTCTCAAGAGCTTCCGTTGTTCAATTTCGAGCCTCTCGACATATTATGCGCCCGAATCGGACATCCGTGTGAAAAGTTATGGCCATTTTAATTTCTCGAGAGTTTCCGATGTTTAATTTCGAGTGTATCGATATATTGAAAATCTGAATCGGACATCCGTGTGAAAAGTTATGACCATTTGAATTTCACGAGAGCTTCCGTTGTTTAATTTCGAGTGTCACTATATGTGATGCGCCTAAATTGGACATTCGAGTTAAATGTTATGACCATTTGAATTTCTCAAGACCTTCCGTTGTTCAATTCTGAGCGTCTCGATATGTGATTTGCTCGAATTGCACATCCGTGTGAAAAGCTATGACCATTTGAATTTCTCAAGAGCTTCCGTTGTTCAATTTCTAACCTCTCGCCATATTATGCGCCCGAATCGGACATCCGTGTGAAAAGTTATGACCATTTGAATTTCTCGACAGTTTCCGATGTTTAATTTCGAGCGTATCAATATATTATAAGCCTAAAAAGGACCTCAGTGTGAAAAGTTATGACTATTTTAATTTCCCGAGAGCTTCCGTTGTTCATTTTCGAGCGTCTTTATATGTGATGCGCCTTAATCTAACATCCGTGTGAAAAGTTATGACCATTTGAATTTCTCAAGAGCTTCCGTTGTTCAATTTCGAGCCTCTCGACATATTATGCGCCCGAATCGGACATCCGTGTGAAAATTTATGGCCATTTGAATTTCTCGAGAGTTTCTGATGTTTAATTCCGTGCGTATCGATATATTATAAGCCTGAATCGGACATCCGTGTGAAAAGTTATGATCATTTGAATTTCTCAAGAGCTTTCGTTGTTCAATTTCGAGCCTCTCGACATATTATGCGCCCGAATCGGACATCCGTGTGAAACGTTATGACCATTTAAATTTCGCGAAAGTTTCCGATGTTTAATTTCGAGCGTATCGATATTTTATAAGCCTGAATCGGACATCCGTGTGAAAAGTTAGGACCATTTGAATTTCACGAGAGCTTCTCTTGTTCAATTTCGAGTGTCACTATATGTGATGCGCCTAAATTGGACATTCGAGTTAATTGTTATGACCATTTGTATTTCTCAAGACCTTCCGTTGTTCAATTCTGAGCGTCTCGATATGTGATTTGCTCGAATCGGACATCCGTGTGAAAAGCTATGACCATTTGAATTTCTCAAGAGCTTCCGTTGTTCAATTTCCAGCCTCTCGACATATTATGCGCCCGAATCGGACATCTGTGTGAAACGTTATGACCATTTAAATTTCGCGAGAGTTTCCGTTGTTTAATTTTGAGCGTATCGATATATTATAAGCCTGAATCGGACATCCGTGTGAAAAGTTATGACCATTTGAATTTCACGAGAGCTTCCCTTGTTCAATTTCGAGTGTCACTATATGTGATGCGCCTAAATTGGACATTCGAGTTAATTGTTATGACCATTTGTATTTCTCAAGACCTTCCGTTGTTCAATTCTGAGCGTCTCGATATGTGATTTGCTCGAATTGGACATCCGTGTGAAAAACTATGACCATTTGAATTTCTCAAGAGCTTCCGTTGTTCAATTTCGAGCCTCTCGACATATTATGCGCCCAAATCGGACATCCGTGTGAAAAGTTATGGCCATTTTAATTTCTCGAGAGTTTCCTATGTTTAATTTCGAGTGTATCGATATATTGAAAATCTGAATCGGACATCCGTGTGAAAAGTTATGACCATTTGAATTTCACGAGAGCTTCCGTTGTTTAATTTTGAGTGTCACTATATGTGATGCGCCTAAATTGGACATTCGAGTTAAATGTTATGACCATTTGAATTTCTCAAGACCTTCCGTTGTTCAATTCTGAGCGTCTCGATATGTGATTTGCTCGAATTGGACATCCGTGTGAAAAGCTATGACCATTTGAATTTCTTAAGAGCTTCCGTTGTTCAATTTCTAGCCTCTCGCCATATTATGCGCCCGAATCGGACATCCGTGTGAAAAGTTATGACCATTTGAATTTCTCGAGAGTTTCCGATGTTTAATTTCGAGCGTATCAATATATTATAAGCCTGAAAAGGACCTCAGTGTGAAAAGTTATGACCATTTGAATTTCTCAAGAGCTTCCGTTGTTCAATTTCGAGTGTCTTTATATGTGATGCGCCTTAATCTAACATCCGTGTGAAAAGTTATGACCATTTGAATTTCTCAAGAGCTTCCGTTGTTCAATTTCGAGCCTCTCGACATATTATGCGCCCGAATCGGATATCCGTGTGAAAATTTATGGCCATTTGAATATCTCGAGAGCTTCCGATGTTTAATTTCGAGCATATCGATATATTATAAGCCTGAATCGGACGTCGGTGTGAAAAGTTATGACCATTTGAATTTCTCGAGAGCTTCCGTTGTTCATTTTCGAGCGTCTCTATATGCGATGCGCCTTAATCTAACATCCGTGTGAAAAGTTATGACCATTTGAATTTCTCAAAAGCTTCCGTTGTTTAGTTTTGAGCGTCTCGATATGTGATTTGCATGAATCGGACATCCGTGTGAAAAGTTATGACCATTTGAATTTCTCAAGAGCTTCCGTTGTTCAATTTCGAGCCTCTCGACATATTATGCGCCGGAATGGGACATCCGTGTGAAAAGTTAAGGCCATTTGAATTTCTCGAGAATTTCCGATGTTTAATTTTGAGTGTATCGATATATTATAAGCCTGAATCGGACATCTGTGCGAAAAGTTATGACCATTTGAATTTCTCAAGAGCGTCCGTTGTTCAATTTCGAGCCTCTCGACATATTATGCGCTCGAATCGGACATCCGTGTCAAAAGTTATGGCCATTTGAATTTCTCGAGAGTTTCCGATGTTTCATTTCGAGCGTATCGATATATTATAAGCCTGAATCGGACATCTGTGATGCAAGCTCCATTGGAGCTTATAGGCCTAGGATCTTCTTCATCAATGGATTCCTTTGCTTCTTGGAAGATGAATGGCAGCGGAATGGAGAAAGGAAGAGAGAGAGGAGACGCCACTTCAAGGAGAAGATGAGTCTAGAAGAAGCTCACCACCATAGGAGGCCATGGATAAGAGCTTGGAGGAAGACGGAGATGAATGAAGGGAGAGGGAGAGAAGAGCACGAAATTTTGTGCTCTAAATGAGCTTTGAAATCTGAAGTTTAATATTCAAATTATCAAAGTTGAAAAAAATGCACACACATAACCTCTATTTATAGCCTAAGTGTCACACAAAATTGGAGGGAAATTCAAATTTCACTTGAATTTGTGGAGCCAAACTTTGGAGCCAAAACTTCACTAATTATGATTAGTAAATTTTAGTTATGGTTCAGCCCACTAATCCAAGATCAATTCCAAGATTCTCCACTAAGTGTGCTTAGGTGTCATGAGGCATGAAAAGCATGAAGGGCATGCACAAAGTGTGACTATATGATGTGGCAATGGGGTGTAGTAAGCAAATGCTCACTTCCCCCTCTAAAATTTAATTGGATTGGGCTTCTACCAATTCAATTAAATTTATTTCCAACCACACACATCAAATATCCACTTAGTGCATGTGAAATTACAAAACTACCCCTAATACAAAAACTAGTCGGTGCCCTAAAATACAAGGACTGAAAAATCCTATATTTCTAGGGTACCCTACCTACATTATGGAGCCCAAAATACAAGACCCAAAATTAATGAAACCTTATTCTAATATGTACAAAGATAAGTGGGCTCGTACTTAGCCCATGGGCCCGAAATCTACCCTAAGGCTCATGAGAACCCTAGGGCCTTCTCTTGCATTTTTGGCCCAATCTTCTTGGAGTCTTCTATCCAATGCCCTTGGGGGGTAGGATTGCATCATTCCCTCCCCCTTGAAAAGGATTTGACCTCAAATCCAGAGGTTCTTGAAACTCATGGATTCTTTCCTCAACACCTGTAAAAAGAATGAAAACATATGTATTAGTGATGTTGGGTATGTTAGAGTATGGTAAGGACTGAAAACCCCTTTCCTGGTCATCTTCCCATGAGAGAATATAGTTCCTCACCAACTCAATGAGTGGTGCTACAAGTATAGAAAAATATGGGACAAACTTTTTGTAAAAGTTTGTTAAGATATTGAAGCCCCAAATTTCTCTTATACTTAGTGGAGTAGGCCACTTAGGAATGACCTTTATTCTCTTAGGGTCCATGGGAAGCCCTGGATCACTATTTAAAAAGTTAAGGAAAGCAATGGAATAATACATACCTTTTTCTTTATTTTCATGTTGATTATTCCTAAAAACAATTACGACAAACCTAAGGTGTCCCACATGAGCACCTAGGTTTGCATTGAAACAAAAAATAAGAACAAACCTACCTAATGAGTCCCTATGTACACAAATCATGAAGATGTTGGGTGCATGAGTGATTTTACAAAAGAGTGTTGCACCACTCAACACATTCACTATACCACCTATCATAGGGATTTCGTGCCTAATAATACCTATTTTAGGCACCAACAAAGCACGAGGATTTAAGCTCTTGCGAACCAAACCCTCATCCAACAACTCCTTTACTTGAGGAATAACCTCAAGCTTAAGAGGTATGGCGGTGCTAAGGGATGTTTCCCTTGATAGGAGAAGGTAGAAAGATTGTTTAAGAAGGAGTGCTATTTTAATATCACATTTTGTTGCAAAATGATTTTCCTTGTTAACAATCTTCTTGGAGGAATCCTTTTCCTCCTTTTCCTTCCCCTTGGCCTTTGAACACAAGGCCTTACTATCCTTCTTTTTCTTTTGTTTTTCTAGTTTTTCTTCCTCATCCCTCTTATCTTTCATAGTTAGTTGATCTTTGGCCACCTGTGAAGGTGTTTGAGGATGCAACACAAATTTAGTGCCAAGATGGGTGAGGGTAATTTCATTAGTTAGGCCATTGTAAATGATCTTCCTATCAAATTGCCATGGCCTTCCTAAAAGAATATGTCCTGCCTCCATGGGAACTATATCACAATTAACTTCATCCTTATATGTCCCAATGGAGAAAGGTACCTTCACTTGTTGGTTAACTATCATTTCCCCTTGCTCATTGAGCCATTGAAGTTTATAAGGTTTTGGGTGGGGAATGATAATGAGATTCAACTTGGAAACTAATCTTGTGCTACAACAATTGCAACAAGATCCACTATCCACAATGAGAGAACAAGTTTTATCTAAAATTTTGCATCTTGTATGAAAGATGTTCTCTCTTTGGGATTGAGATAGATCACAAGATTGACCTCCAAGGAGCCTTCTAACCATTAAGAGGTCACCTTCTTCATGGGGGTAGACTTCCTCACTAGACTCTTCACCCCTTACTTCATCTTCACTTCCACTAGAGGAAGGGCAAGAAGTAGTCTCCTCTTGACTACTATAAATGTCTTGACCCCTCATGATCATGGTTTTCTTTGTGGGGCATTGAGAGGCAATGTGACCCCTCCCAAGACATTTGAAGCATTTAATGTTGCTAGTCCTTTCTTGGGAACTAGTCTTAGGGGTGTATTTCTCTATGGTCTTACCCTTATCTTCCTTGGGTTTTGAAGGTGCAGCCCCAAAAATTCCATGGGCTTGGTCCTTCCTTGGATAAGAGTGAGAGCCATAAGATTTTGAAGTAGGCTTTCTTTTAAGTTGTTGCTCCACTCTTATACAAAGTTGGACTAGCTCATCTAGGTCCCTATATGGAATGAGTTCAACCTTGTCCCTCACTTCTATATTAAGCCCAATAAGAAACCTAGCTATGCTTGTTCTTTCCTCCTCCATAAGTCCAGCTCTTAAAAGGAGTAATTCCATTTGTTTTCTATATTCTTCAACACTCATACTCCCTTGTCTAAGCCTTTGGAGCTTGTCCATAAGCTCCCTTTCATAGTAGGAGGGAATGTGCCTCTTCCTAAGGGCACTCTTAAGATCATTCCAATACTCTATTAGAGGATCCCCATGAATCCTGCGTTCCCTAACAAGGGAAGTCCACCAATAGAGGGCATACCCTTGAAAGCTAAGGGTAGCCAATGGAACTTTTCTCTCTTCGCTAATATGATGGCAATCAAAGAGTTGTTCAACCTTCATTTCCCAATCTAAGTAAGCCTCAACATTATCTTTTCCATGGAAATATGGGAGGCTAATGTTAACCTCTTGAGGCCTTTTATCCTTTTCTCTTCTTTGGGAGTGATGTTTAGTATGTGAACTATGACGCCCTCTATAATAGTCGCTAAGTTCTTCACTTAAACTCTTGCAAGAGTCATGACTACTATAGGAGGCATGTTTTTCCCTTTTCATTTCTTTCATTATTTTTCTTCTTTCTTCCTCTCTTATTTTCTCTCTTTCATCTTGACTTATTTCTTCCACTCTTTTTTTACCTTTTTCTTTTCTCTCTTGTTTTGCTTTCCACAACTTAAGGGATCTCAACTCATCTAATATCTTATACAAGGGGTCCTTAGGAGTAGAACCCTCACCATTAACACTAGATGAAGAATGAAGACTCATGGTTGTTCCTAAGTTATGGTTCTTTATTGTTGGGGGTTTGAAAGAAAGGTAAAAGAAACTATGGTTGAAACTTGCCAAAATAAACACTAAAAGAGGTGTGAAAGATAAGGTAAAAACTAATTGGTAAAAGGCAAGCTATCTAGGCGGTTTGACAATGGAGGGTAAAGGAAATAAGCTATGAAAATAAGCAAGAAATTAAAGTGCAAGAAATGCAAACTAGGCGGATCCTAAGAGTGTTTGGATGACCTCATTTAAGGTTCCCAACAAAACACTCACTATCCTAAGGGGAAATTGTCTAAAATTATTACACACAAATGGAAGTAGGGTGACCTAGCGGAGGCTCCCAACTTACTTCCAATGAAAGGCCTTTTTGTTACAAAATTTGAAAGCAAAGAAAATTGCCAATTACAAAATTACAAAGAAAAAAGTCCTCAATTGTGGTGGCTATTCTCTCTTTAGTGTTTCACTCAATTTGGAGTGCTTCTTAGTCCAATAGCTCTTAAGGTGGTTGGCCCCTTGCTTCTTGACTCAAATTCTTCAAGATATGGCACCAATCCTCCTTTCCAATTCCCTATATGGCAACTCACAAGCAAGGAAACAAAGAGACAAGCAATAACCAAAGACCAAAAAAAATGAAATGAAAGCTAAACCAATAGAGTTTTAACAAGACAAATTTCCAAGGATTATTCAAAAATTAAAGCAATGAAAAGCACAAAAAGCAAGCTAGGACTCAAAGAGAAACCTTGAATGGCTCTAGAGTAGAGTAGAAAAACTCTATAAAAAAAGACTCAAGAAACCTCTAGTTTTGGCACTTGTTTTCACAATAATTTTAAATTGAAATTTCAGAACTAGGATTGGTATAAAATAGGCACCAATTATAGAACAAATTTTGAGCCAAAACAACAAGCACACTTTCCTTTCACTTTTCTTTTTTTTCCTGGACACTGATTTTTCTGCCAACTTGTGAGATTTTTCTTATTTTTTCCTTTAATCCAAATCGCTTGGTTCTTTTTTTATAATTTTGGTCCAGATGTCTATCAAATTCAGTAAAAGTTTCAGCTCAAAAAACGTAGTGACCAATTCCCAGTAATTAATACAAGTTTGTATGTTCAAGCTGCCAGCACCAGCGATTTCAGCCTAGAAATCAAGAGTAGTGTTTATGTTGCTTAAGGCTTGGATAGTTACAATTTGTGTTTGCTTATGCTCAATTATCTTGAATAACACAATTAAAGAGAGCTTAAGACTTATTTTGATTCACAAATCCAGCCACAACTCAGCACCACAACTCAACTTCATCATAGGCATCATGTAGGAAACTTAGAAAGCAAAAAAAAAGTTCAAGAACAAGACTACTTCTAGGAATTGATTTAGAACATGTTATGAACTAAATAACATGCATGAATTAGACTCAAAATTCAAAAGATAGGCTAAGAATGACAAGAATACATGAACAAATGTATCTAGAATTCAATCAACAAAATAAAATTCAACACAAACTTAGAACATAATGTGACAATTACTATGACTAAACATGACTCTAAGGCAACATGGATTAAGTGATTTACACTTAGATTTTTGTGTTTTTTTTCTAATCAATATTTTGGAACAAAATTTCGATCTAAAGGTTCAGCACAAGAATATTATGAATGAAAATTGATAGAACCTAAAATCAACACAAAAACAGGATTCAAGAGTGGATCTACAAAATTTGAACCATAGAAATGCAAGAACAAGTGTAGATCTAAGATTTAATCGGTTTATTTTTTTTTAATCTACTCTAAACAGCACCAAACCACAAGACAATGGAGGATATACATGGAGAATAAGATGAAGAACAAGGAATTAAAGAGAATTCACCGAACAAAAAGATAGAGGAAGCAAAAGAACATCACCTAGATGAAGATGCTCTTGATACCACATGATGCAAGCTCCATTGGAGCTTGTAGGCCTAGGATCTTCTTCATCAATGGATTCCTTTGCTTCTTGGAAGATGAATGGCAGCGGAATGGAGAAAGGAAGAGAGAGAGGAGACGCCACTTCAAGGAGAAGATGAGTCTAGAAGAAGCTCACCACCATAGGAGGCCATGGATAAGAGCTTGGAGGAAGACGGAGATGAATGAAGGGAGAGGGAGAGAAGAGCACGAAATTTTGTGCTCTAAATGAGCTTTGAAATCTGAAGTTTAATATTCAAATTATCAAAGTTGAAAAAAATGCACACACATAACCTCTATTTATAGCCTAAGTGTCACACAAAATTGGAGGGAAATTCAAATTTCACTTGAATTTGTGGAGCCAAACTTTGGAGCCAAAACTTCACTAATTATGATTAGTAAATTTTAGTTATGGTTCAGCCCACTAATCCAAGATCAATTCCAAGATTCTCCACTAAGTGTGCTTAGGTGTCATGAGGCATGAAAAGCATGAAGGGCATGCACAAAGTGTGACTATATGATGTGGCAATGGGGTGTAGTAAGCAAATGCTCACCTCCCCCTCTAAAATTTAATTGGATTGGGCTTCTACCAATTCAATTAAATTTATTTCCAACCACACACATCAAATATCCACTTAGTGCATGTGAAATTACAAAACTACCCCTAATACAAAAACTAGTCGGTGCCCTAAAATACAAGGACTGAAAAATCCTATATTTCTAGGGTACCCTACCTACATTATGGAGCCCAAAATACAAGACCCAAAATTAATGAAACCTTATTCTAATATGTACAAAGATAAGTGGGCTCGTACTTAGCCCATGGGCCCGAAATCTACCCTAAGGCTCATGAGAACCCTAGGGCCTTCTCTTGCATTTTTGGCCCAATCTTCTTGGAGTCTTCTATCCAATGCCCTTGGGGGGTAGGATTGCATCAATCTGTGTGAAAAGTTATGACCATTTAAATTTCACGAGAGCTTCCGTTGTTCAATTTCGTGTGTCACTATATGTGATGCGCCGAAATTGGACATTCGAGTTAAAGGTTATGACCATTTGAATTTCTCAAGAGCTTCCGTTGTTCAATTCTGAGCGTCTCGATATGTGAATTGCCTGAATCGGACATCCGTGTGAAAAGCTATGACCATTTGAATTTCTCAAGAGCTTCCGTTGTTCAATTTCTAACCTCTCGCCATATTATGCGCCCGAATCGGACATCCGTGTGAAAAGTTATGACCATTTGAATTTCTCGAGAGTTTCTGATGTTTAATTTCGAGCGTATCAATATATTATAAGCCTAAAAAGGACCTCAGTGTGAAAAGTTATGACCATTTTAATTTCCTGAGAGCTTCCGTTGTTCATTTTCGAGCGTCTTTATATGTGATGCGCCTTAATCTAACATCCGTGTGAAAAGTTATGACCATTTGAATTTCTCAAGAGCTTCCGTTGTTCAATTTCGAGCCTCTCGGCATATTATGCGCCCGAATCGGACATCCGTGTGAAAACTTATGACCATTTGAATTTCTCGAGAGCTTCCGATGTTTAATTTCGAGCATATCAATATATTATAAGCCTGAATAGGACCTCAGTGTGAAAAGTTATGACAATTTTAATTTCCCGAGAGCTTCCGTTGTTCATTTTCGAGCGTCTCTATATGTGATGCGCCTTAATCTAACATCCGTGTGAAAAGTTATGACCATTTGAATTTCTCAAGAGCTTTCGTTGTTCAATTTCGAGCCTCTCGACATATTATGCGCCCGAATCGGACATCCGTGTGAAAAGTTATGGCCATTTTAATTTCTCGAGAGTTTCCGATGTTTAATTTCGAGTGTATCGATATATTATAAATCTGAATCGGACATCCGTGTGAAAAGTTATGACCATTTGAATTTCACGAGAGCTTCCGTTGTTCAATTTCGAGCCTCTGGACATATTATGCGCCCGAATCGGACATCCATGTGAAAAGTTATGACCTTTTGAATTTCACGAGAGCTTCCGTTGTTCAATTTCGAGCCTCTCGACATATTATGCGCCCTAATTGGACATCCGTGTGAAAAGTTATGACCATATAAATTTCGCGAGAGTTTCCGATGTTTAATTTCGAGCGTATCGATATATTATAAGCCTGAATCGGACATCCGTGTGAAAAGTTATGACCATTTGAATATCTCAAGAGCTTTCGTTGTTCAATTTAGAGCCTCTCGACATGTTATGCGCCCGAATCGGACATCCATGTGAAAAGTTATGACCATTTGAATATCTCGAGAGCTTCTGATGTTTAATTTCAAGCATATCAATATATTATAAGCGTGAATCGGATCTCAGTGTGAAAAGTTATGACCATTTCAATTTCTCGAGAGTTTCCGTTGTTCATTTTCGAGCGTCTCTATATGCGATGCGCCTTAATCTAACATCTGTGTGAAACGTTATGACCATTTGAATTTCTCAAAAGCTTCAGTTGTTCAGTTTTGAGCGTCTCGATATGTGATTTGCCTGAATCGGACACCCGTGTGAAAAGTTATGACCATTTGAATTTCTCAAGAGCATCCGTTGTTCAATTTCAAGCCTCTCGACATATTATGCGCCCGAATCGGACATCCGTGTGAAAAGTTATGAACATTTGAATTTCTCGAGAGCTTCCGATGTTTAATTTCGAGCGTATCAATATATTATAAGCCTGCAAAGGACCTCAGTGTGAAAAGTTATGGCCATTTTAATTTCCCGAGAGCTTCCGTTGTTCATTTTCGAGCGTCTTTATATGTGATGCGCCATAATCTAACATCCTTGTGAAAAGTTATGACCATTTGAATTTCTCAAGAGCTTCCGTTGTTCAATTTCGAGACTCTCGACATATTATGCGCCCGAATCGGACATCCGTGTGAAAAGTTATGGGCATTTTGAATTTCTCGAGAGTTTCCGATGTTTAATTTCGAGCGTATCGATATATTATAAGCCTGAATCAAACATCCGTGTGAAAAGTTATGACCATTTGAATTTCACGAGAGCTTCCGTTGTTCAGTTTCGAGTGTCACTATATGTGATGCGCCTAAATTGGACATTTGAGTTAAATGTTATGACCATTTGTATTTCTCAAGAACTTCCGTTGTTCAATTCTGAGCGTCTCGATATGTGATTTGCTCGAATCAGACATCCGTATGAAAAGCTATGACCATTTGAATTTCTCAAGAGCTTCCGTTGTTCAATTTCGAGCCTCTCGACATATTATGCGCCCGAATCGAACATCCGTGTGAAAAGTTATGGCCATTTTAATTTCTCGAGAGTTTCCGATGTTTAATTTCGACTGTATCGATATATTATAAATCTGAATCGGACATCCGTGTGAAAAGTTATGACCATTTGAATTTCACGAGAGCTTCCGTTGTTCAATTTCGAGCCTCTCGACATATTATGCGCCCGAATCGTACATCCATGTGAAAAGTTATGACCTTTTGAATTTCACGAGAGCTTCCGTTGTTCAATTTCGAGCCTCTCG
Organism: Glycine soja; assembly: GCF_004193775.1. Taxonomy (NCBI): domain Eukaryota; kingdom Viridiplantae; phylum Streptophyta; class Magnoliopsida; order Fabales; family Fabaceae; genus Glycine; species Glycine soja. The sequence continues at coordinate 19,530 of NW_021143684.1, forward strand.
ACATATTATGCGCCCTAATTGGACATCCGTGTGAAAAGTTATGACCATATAAATTTCGCGAGAGTTTCCGATGTTTAATTTCGAGCGTATCGATATATTATAAGCCTGAATCGGACATCCGTGTGAAAAGTTATGACCATTTGAATATCTCAAGAGCTTTCGTTGTTCAATTTAGAGCCTCTCGACATATTATGCGCCCGAATCGGACATCCATGTGAAAAGTTATGACCATTTGAATATCTCGAGAGCTTCCGATGTTTAATTTCAAGCATATCAATATATTATAAGCGTGAATCGGATCTCAGTGTGAAAAGTTATGACCATTTCAATTTCTCGAGAGCTTCCGTTGTTCATTTTCGAGCGTCTCTATATGCGATGCGCCTTAATCTAACATCTGTGTGAAACGTTATGACCATTTGAATTTCTCAAAAGCTTCAGTTGTTCAGTTTTGAGCGTCTCGATATGTGATTTGCCTGAATCGGACATCCGTGTGAAAAGTTATGACCATTTGAATTTCTCAAGAGCATCCGTTGTTCAATTTCGAGCCTCTCGACATATTATGCGCCCGAATCGAACATCCGTGTGAAAAGTTATGGCCATTTTAATTTCTCGAGAGTTTCCGATGTTTAATTTCGACTGTATCGATATATTATAAATCTGAATCGGACATCCGTGTGAAAAGTTATGACCATTTGAATTTCACGAGAGCTTCCGTTGTTCAATTTCGAGCCTCTCGACATATTATGCGCCCGAATCGTACATCCATGTGAAAAGTTATGACCTTTTGAATTTCACGAGAGCTTCCGTTGTTCAATTTCGAGCCTCTCGACATATTATGTGCCCGAATCGGACATCCATGTGAAAAGTTATGACCATTTGAATATCTCGAGAGCTTCCGATGTTTAATTTCGAGCATATCAATATATTATAAGCGTGAATCGGATCTCAGTGTGAAAAGTTATGACCATTTCAATTTCTCGAGAGCTTCCGTTGTTCATTTTCGAGCGTCTCTATATGCGATGCGCCTTAATCTAACATCTGTGTGAAAAGTTATGACCATTTGAATTCCTCAAAAGCTTCCGTTGTTCAGTTTTGAGCGTCTCGATATGTGATTTGCCTGAATCGGACATCCGTGTGAAAAGTTATGACCATTTGAATTTCTCAAGAGCTTCCATTGTTCAATTTCGAGCCTCTCGACATATTATGCGCCCGAATCGGACATCCGTGTGAAAAGTTATGAACATTTGGATTTCTCGAGAGCTTCCGATGTTTAATTTTGAGCGTATCAATATATTATAAGCCTGCAAAGGACCTCAGTGTGAAAAGTGATGACCATTTGAATTTCTCGAGAGCTACCGTTGTTCATTTTCGAGCGTCTCTATATGTGATGCGCCTTAATCTAACATCCGTGTGAAAAGTTATGGCCATTTGAATTTCTCAAAAGCTTCCGTTGTTCAGTTTTGAGCGTCTCGATATGTGATTTGACTGAATCGGACATCCGTGTGAAAAGTTATGACCATTTGAATTTCACGAGAGTTTTCGATGTTTAATTTCGAGCGTATTGATATATTATAAGCCTGAATCGGACATCCGTGTGAAAAGTTAGGACCATTTGAATTTCACGAGAGCTTCCCTTGTTCAATTTCGACTGTCACTATATGTGATGCGCCTAAATTGGACATTCGAGTTAAATGTTATGACCATTTGAATTTCTCAAGAGCTTCCGTTGTTCAATTCTGAGCGTCTCGATTTGTGATTTGCCTGAATCAGACATTCATGTGAAAAGTTATGACCATTTGAATTTCTCAAAAGCTTCTGTTGTTCAATTTCGAGCCTCTCGACATATTATGCGCCCGAATCGGACATCCGTGTGAAAAGTTATGAACATTTGGATTTCTCGAGAGCTTCCGATGTTTAATTTCGAGCGTATCAATATATTATAAGCCTGCAAAGGACCTCAGTGTGAAAAGTGATGACCATTTGAATTTCTCGAGAGCTACCGTTGTTCATTTTCGAGCGTCTCTATATGTGATGCGCCTTAATCTAACATCCGTGTGAAAAGTTATGGCCATTTGAATTTCTCAAAAGCTTCCGTTGTTCAGTTTTGAGCGTCTCGATATGTGATTTGACTGAATCGGACATCCGTGTGAAAAGTTATGACCATTTGAATTTCACGAGAGTTTTTGATGTTTAATTTCGAGCGTATCGATATATTATAAGCCTGAATCAGACATCCGTGTGAAAAGTTAGGACCATTTGAATTTCACGAGAGCTTCCCTTGTTCAATTTCGAGTGTCACTATATGTGATGCGCCTAAATTGGACATTCGAGTTAAATGTTATGACCATTTGAATTTCTCAAGAAATTCCGTTGTTCAATTTTGCGCGTCTCGATTTGTGATTTGCCTGAATCGGACATCCGTGTGAAAAGTTATGACCATTTGAATTTCTCAAGAGCTTCCGCTGTTCAATTTCGAGCCTCTCGACATATTATGCGCTCGAATCGGACATCCATGTGAAAAGTTATGACCATTTGAATATCTCGAGAGCTTCCGATGTTTAATTTCGGGCATATCAATATATTATAAGCCCGAATCGGACCTCAGTGTGAAAAGTGATGACCATTTGAATTTCTCGAGAGCTACCGTTGTTTATTTTCGAGCTTCTCTATATGTGATGCGCCTTAATCTAACATCCGTGTGAAAAGTTATGACCATTTGAATTTCTCAAAAGCTTCCGTTGTTCCGTTTTGAGCGTCTCGATATGTGATTTGCCTGAATCGGACATCCGTGTGAAAAGTTATGACCATTTGAATTTCACGAGAGTTTTCGATGTTTAATTTCGAGCGTATTGATATATTATAAGCCTGAATCGGACATCCGTGTGAAAAGTTAGGACCATTTGAATTTCACGAGAGCTTCCCTTGTTCAATTTCGACTGTCACTATATGTGATGCGCCTAAATTGGACATTCGAGTTAAATGTTATGACCATTTGAATTTCTCAAGAGCTTCCGTTGTTCAATTCTGAGCGTCTCGATTTGTGATTTGCCTGAATCAGACATTCATGTGAAAAGTTATGACCATTTGAATTTCTCAAGAGCTTCCGCTGTTCAATTTCGAGCCTCTCGACATATTATGCGCCCGAATCGGACATCCATGTGAAAAGTTATGACCATTTGAATATCTCGAGAGCTTCCGATGTTTAATTTCGGGCATATCAATATATTATAAGCCCGAATCGGACCTCAGTGTGAAAAGTGATGACCATTTGAATTTCTCGAGAGCTACCGTTGTTCATTTTCGAGCATCTCTATATGTGATGCGCCTTAATCTAACATCCGTGTGAAAAGTTATGACCATTTGAATTTCTCAAAAGCTTCCGTTGTTCAGTTTTGAGCGTCTCGATATGTGATTTGCCTGAATCGGACATCCGTGTGAAAAGTTATGACCATTTGAATTTCACGAGAGCTACCGTTGTTTATTTTCGAGCATCTCTATATGTGATGCGCCTTAATCTAACATCCGTGTGAAAAGTTATGACCATTTGAATTTCTCAAAAGCTTCCGCTGTTCAATTTCGAGCCTCTCGACATATTATGCGCCCGAATCGGACATCGATGTGAAAAGTTTTGACCATTTGAATATCTCGAGAGCTTCCGATGTTTAATTTCGGGCATATCAATATATTATAAGCCCGAATCGGACCTCAGTGTGAAAAGTGATGACCATTTGAATTTCTCGAGAGCTACCGTTGTTCATTTTCGAGCATCTCTATATGTGATGCGCCTTAATCTAACATCCGTGTGAAAAGTTATGACCATTTGAATTTCTCAAAAGCTTCCGTTGTTCAGTTTTGAGCTTCTCGATATGTGATTTGCCTGAATCGGACATCCGTGTGAAAAGTTATGACCATTTGAATTTCTTGAGAGCTACCGTTGTTTATTTTCGAGCATCTCTGTATGTGATGCGCCTTAATCTAACATCCGTGTGAAAAGTTATGACCATTTGAATTTCTCAAAAGCTTCCGTTGTTCAGTTTTGAGCGTCTCGATATGTGATTTGCCTGAATCGGACATCCGTGTGAAAAGTTATGACCATTTGAATTTCACGAGAGTTTTCGATGTTTAATTTCGAGCGTATCGATATATTATAAGCCTGAATCGGACATCCGTGTGAAAAGTTAGGACCATTTGAATTTCACGAGAGCTTCCCTTGTTCAATTTCGAGTGTCACTATATGTGATGCGCCTAAATTGGACATTCGAGTTAAATGTTATGACCATTTGAATTTCTCAAGAGCTTTTGTTGTTCAATTCTGAGCGTCTCGATATGTGAATTGCCTGAATCGGACATTCGTGTGAAAAGTTATGACCATTTGAATTTCTCAAGAGCTTCTGTTGTTCAATTTCGAGCCTCTCGACATCTTATGCGCCCGAATCGAACATCCGTGTGAAAAGTTATGACCATTTGAATTTCTCGAGAGCTTCCGATGTTTAATTTCGAGCGTATCGATATATTATAAGCCTTAATCGGACCTCAATGTGAAAAGTTATGACCATTTTAATTTCCCGAGAGCTTCCGTTGTAAATTTTCGAGCGTGTCTATATGTGATGCGCCTTAATCTAACATCCGTGTGAAAAGTTATGACCATTTGAATTTCTCATGAGCTTCCGTTGTTCATTTTTGAGCGTCTCGATAAGTGATTTGCCTGAATCGGACATCCGTGTGAAAAGTTAAGACCATTTGAATTTCTTAAGAACTTCCGTTGTTCAATTCCGAGCTTCTCGACATACTATGTGCCCGAATCGGACATCCGTGTGAAAAGTTATGACCATTTGAATTTCTCAAGAGCTTCCGTTGTTCAATTTCGAGCTTGTCGACATATTATGCGCCCGAATCGGACATCCGTGTGAATCATTATGACCATTTGAATTTCTAGAGAGTTTCCGTTGTTTAATTTCGAGTGTATCGATATATTATAAATCTGAATCGGACATCCGTGTGAAAAGTTATAACCATTTGAATTTCTCAAGAGCTTCCGTTGTTCAATTTCGAGCCTCTCGACATATTATGCGCCCGAATCGGACATCCATGTGAAAAGTTATGACCATTTGAATATCTCGAGAGCTTCCGATGTTTAATTTCGGGCATATCAATATATTATAAGCCCGAATCGGACCTCAGTGTGAAAAGTGATGACCATTTGAATTTCTCGAGAGCTACCGTTGTTCATTTTCGAGCGTCTCTATATGTGATGCGCCTTAATCTAACATCCGTGTGAAAAGTTATGGCCATTTGAATTTCTCAAAAGCTTCCGTTGTTCAGTTTTGAGCGTCTCGATATGTGATTTGACTGAATCGGACATCCGTGTGAAAAGTTATGACCATTTGAATTTCACGAGAGTTTTCGATGTTTAATTTTGAGCGTATCGATATAATATAAGCCTGAATCGGACATCCGTGTGAAAAGTTAGGACCATTTGAATTTCACGAGAGCTTCCCTTGTTCAATTTCGAGTGTCACTATATGTGATGCGCCTAAATTGGACATTCGAGTTAAATGTTATGACCATTTGAATTTCTCAAGAGCTTCCGTTGTTCAATTTTGAGCGTCTCGATTTGTGATTTGCCTGAATCAGACATTCATGTGAAAAGTTATGACCATTTGAATTTCTCAAGAGCTTCTGCTGTTCAATTTCGAGCCTCTCGACATATTATGCGCCCGAATCGGACATCCATGTGAAAAGTTATGACCATTTGAATATCTCGAGAGCTTCCGATGTTTAATTTCGGGCATATCAATATATTATAAGCCCGAATCGGACCTCAGTGTGAAAAGTGATGACCATTTGAATTTCTCGAGAGCTACCGTTGTTCATTTTCGAGCATCTCTATATGTGATGCGCCTTAATCTAACATCCGTGTGAAAAGTTATGACCATTTGAATTTCTCAAAAGCTTCCGTTGTTCAGTTTTGAGCGTCTCGATATGTGATTTGCCTGAATCGGACATCCGTGTGAAAAGTTATGACCATTTGAATTTCACGAGAGCTACCGTTGTTTATTTTCGAGCTTCTCTATATGTGATGCGCCTTAATCTAACATCCGTGTGAAAAGTTATGACCATTTGAATTTCTCAAAAGCTTCCGTTGTTCAGTTTTGAGCGTCTCGATATGTGATTTGCCTGAATCGGACATCCGTGTGAAAAGTTATGACCATTTGAATTTCACGAGAGTTTTCGATGTTTAATTTCGAGCGTATCGATATATTATAAGCCTGAATCGGACATCCGTGTGAAAAGTTAGGACCATTTGAATTTCACGAGAGCTTCCCTTGTTCAATTTCGAGTGTCACTATATGTGATGCGCCTAAATTGGACATTCGAGTTAAATGTTATGACCATTTGAATTTCTCAAGAGCTTCCGTTGTTCAATTCTGAGCGTCTCGATATGTGAATTGCCTGAATCAGACATTCATGTGAAAAGTTATGACCATTTGAATTTCTCAAGAGCTTCAGCTGTTCAATTTCGAGCCTCTCGACATATTATGCGCCTGAATCGGACATCCATGTGAAAAGTTATGACCATTTGAATATCTCGAGAGCTTCCGATGTTTAATTTCGGGCATATCAATATATTATAAGCCCGAATCGGACCTCAGTGTGAAAAGTGATGACCATTTCAATTTCTCGAGAGCTACCGTTGTTCATTTTCGAGCGTCTCTATATGTGATGCGCCTTAATCTATCATCCGTGTGAAAAGTTATGACCATTTGAATTTCTCAAAAGCTTCCGTTGTTCAGTTTTGAGCGTCTCGATATGTGATTTGCCTGAATCGGACATCCGTGTGAAAAGTTATGACCATTTGAATTTCTTGAGAGCTACCGTTGTTTATTTTCGAGCATCTCTATATGTGATTCGCCTTAATCTAACATCCGTGTGAAAAGTTATGACCATTTGAATTTCTCAAAAGCTTCTGTTGTTCAGTTTTGAGCGTCTCGATATGTGATTTTCCTGAATCGGACATCCGTGTGAAAAGTTATGACCATTTGAATTTCACGAGAGTTTTCGATGTTTAATTTCGAGCGTATCGATATATTATAAGCCTGAATCGGACATCCGTGTGAAAAGTTAGGACCATTTGAATTTCACGAGAGCTTCCCTTGTTCAATTTCGAGTGTCACTATATGTGATGCGCCTAAATTGGACATTCGAGTTAAATGTTATGACCATTTGAATTTCTCAAGAGCTTTTGTTGTTCAATTCTGAGCGTCTCGATATGTGAATTGCCTGAATCGGACATTCGTGTGAAAAGTTTTGACCATTTGAATTTCTCAAGAGCTTCTGTTGTTCAATTTCGAGCCTCTCGACATCTTATGCGCCCGAATCGAACATCCGTGTGAAAAGTTATGACCATTTGAATTTCTCGAGAGCTTCCGATGTTTAATTTCGAGCGTATCGATATATTATAAGCCTTAATCGGACCTCAATGTGAAAAGTTATGACCATTTTAATTTCCCGAGAGCTTCCGTTGTTCATTTTCGAGCGTGTCTATATGTGATGCGCCTTAATCTAACATCCGTGTGAAAAGTTATGACCATTTGAATTTCTCATGAGCTTCCGTTGTTCAGTTTTGAGCGTCTCGATAAGTGATTTGCCTGAATCGGACATCCGTGTGAAAAGTTAAGACCATTTGAATTTCTTAAGAACTTCCGTTGTTCAATTCCGAGCTTCTCGACATACTATGTGCCCGAATCGGACATCCGTGTGAAAAGTTATGACCATTTGAATTTCTCAAGAGCTTCCGTTGTTCAATTTCGAGCTTGTCGACATATTATGCGCCCGAATCGGACATCCGTGTGAAACATTATGACCATTTGAATTTCTAGAGAGTTTCTGATGTTTAATTTCGAGTGTATCGATATATTATAAACCTTAATCAGACCTCAGTGTGAAAAGTTATGACTATTTGCGTTTCGCGAGAGTTTCTGATGTTTAATTTCGAGCGTATCGATATATTATAAGCCTGAATCGGACATCCGTGTGAAAAGTTATAACCATTTGAATTTCTCAAGAGCTTCTGTTGTTCAATTTCGAGCCTCTCGACATATTATGCGCCCGAATCGGACATCCATGTGAAAAGTTATGACCATTTGAATATCTCGAGAGCTTCCGATGTTTAATTTCGGGCATATCAATATATTATAAGCCCGAATCGGACCTCAGTGTGAAAAGTGATGACCATTTGAATTTCTCAAGAGCTACCGTTGTTCATTTTCGAGCGTCTCTATATGTGATGCGCCTTAATCTAACATCCGTGTGAAAAGTTATGGCCATTTGAATTTCTCAAAAGCTTCCGTTGTTCAGTTTTGAGCGTCTCGATATGTGATTTGACTGAATCGGACATCCGTGTGAAAAGTTATGACCATTTGAATTTCACGAGAGTTTTCGATGTTTAATTTCGAGCGTATCGATATATTATAAGCCTGAATTGGACATCCGTGTGAAAAGTTAGGACCATTTGAATTTCACGAGAGCTTCCCTTGTTCAATTTCGAGTGTCACTATATGTGATGCGCCTATATTGGACATTCGAGTTAAATGTTATGACCATTTGAATTTCTCAAGAAATTCCGTTGTTCAATTTTGAGCGTCTCGATTTGTGATTTGCCTGAATCGGACATCCGTGTGAAAAGTTATGACCATTTGAATTTCACGAGAGCTACCGTTGTTTATTTTCGAGCATCTCTATATGTGATGCGCCTTGATCTAACATCCGTGTGAAAAGTTATGACCATTTGAATTTCTCAAAAGCTTCCGTTGTTCAGTTTTGAGCGTCTCGATATGTGATTTGCCTGAATCGGACATCCGTGTGAAAAGTTATGACCATTTGAATTTCACGAGAGTTTTCGATGTTTAATTTCGAGCGTATCGATATATTATAAGCCTGAATCGGACATCCGTGTGAAAAGTTAGGACCATTTGAATTTCACGAGAGCTTCCCTTGTTCAATTTCGAGTGTCACTATATGTGATGCGCCTAAATTGGACATTCGAGTTAAATGTTATGACCATTTGAATTTCTCAAGAGCTTCCGTTGTTCAATTCTGAGCGTCTCGATATGTGAATTGCCTGAATCAGACATTCATGTGAAAAGTTATGACCATTTGAATTTCTCAAGAGCTTCCGCTGTTCAATTTCGAGCCTCTCGACATATTATGCGCCTGAATCGGACATCCATGTGAAAAGTTATGACCATTTGAATATCTCGAGAGCTTCCGATGTTTAATTTCGGGCATATCAATATATTATAAGCCCGAATCGGACCTCAGCGTGAAAAGTGATGACCATTTCAATTTCTCGAGAGCTTCCGTTGTTCAATTTCGAGCCTCTCGACATATTATGCGCCCGAATCGGACATCCGTGTGAAAAGTTATGACCATTTGAATTTCTCGAGAGCTTCCGATGTTTAATTTCGAGCGTATCGATATATTATAAGCCTTAATCGGACCTCAATGTAAAAAGTTATGACCATTTTAATTTCCCGAGAGCTTCCGTTGTTCATTTTCGAGCGTGTCTATATGTGATGCGCCTTAATCTAACATCCGTGTGAAAAGTTATGACCATTTGAATTTCTCATGAGCTTCCGTTGTTCAATTTCGAGCCTCTCGACATATTATGCGCCCGACTCGGACATCCGTGTGAAAAGTTATGACCATTTGAATTTCTCAAGAACTTCCGTTGTTCAATTCCGAGCTTCTCGACATACTATGTGCCCGAATCGGACATCCGTGTGAAAAGTTATGACCATTTGAATTTCTCAAGAGCTTCCGTTGTTCAATTTCGAGCTTGTCGACATATTATGCGCCCGAATCGGACATCCGTGTGAAACATTATGACCATTTGAATTTCTAGAGTGTTTCCGATGTTTAATTTCGAGTGTATCGATATATTATAAACCTGAATCAGACCTAAGTGTGAAAAGTTATGACTATTTGCGTTTCGCGAGAGTTTCCGATGTTTAATTTCGAGCGTATCGATATATTATAAGCCTGAATCGGACATCCGTGTGAAAAGTTATAACCATTTGAATTTCTCAAGAGCTTCCGTTGTTCAATTTCGAGCCTCTCGACATATTATGCTCCCGAATCGGACATCCATGTGAAAAGTTATGACCATTTGAATTTCTCAAAAGCTTCCGTTGTTCAATTTCGAGCCTCTCGACATATTATGCGCCCGAATCGGACATCCGTGTGAAAAGTTATGAACATTTGGATTTCTCGAGAGCTTCCGATGTTTAATTTCGAGCGTATCAATATATTATAAGCCTGCAAAGGACCTCAGTGTGAAAAGTGATGACCATTTGAATTTCTCGAGAGCTACCGTTGTTCATTTTCGAGCGTCTCTATATGTGATGCGCCTTAATCTAACATCCGTGTGAAAAGTTATGGCCATTTGAATTTCTCAAAAGCTTCCGTTGTTCAGTTTTGAGCGTCTCGATATGTGATTTGACTGAATCGGACATCCGTGTGAAAAGTTATGACCATTTGAATTTCACGAGAGTTTTCGATGTTTAATTTCGAGCGTATCGATATATTATAAGCCTGAATCGGACATCCGTGTGAAAAGTTAGGACCATTTGAATTTCACGAGAGCTTCCCTTGTTCAATTTCGAGTGTCACTATATGTGATGCGCCTAAATTGGACATTCGAGTTAAATGTTATGACCATTTGAATTTCTCAAGAAATTCCGTTGTTCAATTTTGAGCGTCTCGATTTGTGATTTGCCTGAATCGGACATCCGTGTGAAAAGTTATGACCATTTGAATTTCTCAAGAACTTCCGCTGTTCAATTTCGAGCCTCTCGACATATTATGCGCTCGAATCGGACATCCGTGTGAAAAGTTAGGACCATTTGAATTTCATGAGAGCTTCCCTTGTTCAATTTCGAGTGTCACTATATGTGATGCCCCTAAATTGGACATTCGAGTTAAATGTTATGACCATTTGAATTTCTCAAGAGCTTCCGTTTTTCAATTCTGAGCGTCTCGATATGTGAATTGCATGAATCAGACATTCATGTGAAAAGTTATGACCATTTGAATTTCTCAAGAGCTTCCGCTGTTCAATTTCCAGCCTCTCGACATATTATGCGCCTGAATCGGACATCCATGTGAAAAGTTATGACCATTTGAATATCTCGAGAGCTTCCGATGTTTAATTTCGGGCATATCAATATATTATAAGCCCGAATCAGACCTCAGTGTGAAAAGTGATGACCATTTCAATTTCTCGAGAGCTTCCGTTGTTCATTTTCAAGCGTCTCTATATGTGATGCGCCTTAATCTAACATCCGTGTGAAAAGTTATGACCATTTGAATTTCTCAAAAGCTTCCGTTGTTCAGTTTTGAGCGTCTCGATATGTGATTTTCCTGAATCGGACATCCGTGTGAAAAGTTATGACCATTTGAATTTCTCGAGAGCTACCGTTGTTTATTTTCGAGCATCTCTGTATGTGATGCGCCTTAATCTAACATCCGTGTGAAAAGTTATGACCATTTGAATTTCTCAAAAGCTTCCGTTGTTCAGTTTTGAGCGTCTCGATATGTGATTTGCCTGAATCGGACATCCGTGTGAAAAGTTATGACCAATTGAATTTCACGAGAGTTTTCGATGTTTAATTTCGAGCGTATCGATATATTATAAGCCTGAATCGGACATCCGTGTGAAAAGTTAGGACCATTTGAATTTCACGAGAGCTTCCCTTGTTCAATTTCGAGTGTCACTATATGTGATGCGCCTAAATTGGACATTCGAGTTAAATGTTATGACCATTTGAATTTCTCAAGAGCTTTTGTTGTTCAATTCTGAGCGTCTCGATATGTGAAATGCCTGAATCGGACATTCGTGTGAAAAGTTATGACCATTTGAATTTCTCAAGAGCTTCTGTTGTTCAATTTCGAGCCTCTCGACATCTTATGCGCCCGAATCGAACATCCGTGTGAAAAGTTATGACCATTTGAATTTCTCGAGAGCTTCCGATGTTTAATTTCGAGCGTATCGATATATTATAAGCCTTAATCGGACCTCAATGTGAAAAGTTATGACCATTTTAATTTCCCGAGAGCTTCCGTTGTTCATTTTCGAGCGTGTCTATATGTGATGCGCCTTAATCTAACATCCGTGTGAAAAGTTATGACCATTTGAATTTCTCATGAGCTTCCGTTGTTCAGTTTTGAGCGTCTCGATAAGTGATTTGCCTGAATCGGACATCCGTGTGAAAAGTTAAGACCATTTGAATTTCTTAAGAACTTCCGTTGTTCAATTCCGAGCTTCTCGACATACTATGTGCCCGAATCGGACATCCGTGTGAAAAGTTATGACCATTTGAATTTCTCAAGAGCTTCCGTTGTTCAATTTCGAGCTTGTCGACATATTATGCGCCCGAATCGAACATCCGTGTGAAACATTATGACCATTTGAATTTCTAGAGAGTTTCCGATGTTTAATTTCGAGTGTATCGATATATTATAAACCTGAATCAGACCTCAGTGTGAAAAGTTATGACTATTTGCGTTTCGCGAGAGTTTCCGATGTTTAATTTCGAGCGTATCGATATATTATAAGCCTGAATCGGACATCCGTGTGAAAAGTTATGACCATTTGAATTTCTCAAGAGCTTCCATTGTTCAATTTCGAGCTTGTCCTCATATTATGCGCCCGAATCAGACATCCGTGTGAAAAGTTATGACCATTTGAATTTCTCAAGAGCTTCCGTTGTTCAATTTCGAGCCTCTCGACATATTATGCGCCCGACTCGGACATCCGTGTGAAAAGTTATGACCATTTGAATTTCTCAAGAACTTCCGTTGTTCAATTTCGAGCTTCTCGACATACTATGTGCCCAAATCGGACATCCGTGTGAAAAGTTATGACCATTTGAATTTCTCGAGAGCTTCCGATGTTTAATTTCGAGCGTATCGATATATTATAAGCCTTAATCGGACCTCAATGTGAAAAGTTATGACCATTTTAATTTCCCGAGAGCTTCCGTTGTTCATTTTCGAGCGTCTCTATATGTGATGCGCCTTAGTCTAACATCCGTGTGAAAAGTTATGACCATTTGAATTTCTCAAGAGCTTCCGTTGTTCAATTTCAAGCCTCTCGACATATTATGCGCTTGAATCGGACATCCATGTGAAAAGTTATGACCATTTGAATTGCTCGAGAGTTTTCGATGTTTAATTTCGAGCGTATCGATATAGTATAAGCCTGAATCGGACCTCAATGTGAAAAGTTATGACCATTTGAATTTCACGAGAGCTTCCGTTGTTCAATTTCGAGTGTCACTATATGTGATGCGCCTAAATTGGACATTCGAGTTAAATGTTATGATCATTTGAATTTCTCAAGAGCTTCCGTTGTTCAATTCTGAGCGTCTCGATATGTGATTTTCCTGAATCGGACATCCGTGTGAAAAGTTATGACCATTTGAATTTCTCAAGAGCTACCGTTGTTCAATTTCGAGCCTCTCGACATATTATGCGCCCGAATCGGACATCCGTGTCAAAAGTTATGACCATTTGAATTTCTCGAGAGCTTCCGATGTTTAATTTCGAGCGTATCGATATATTATAAGCCTTAATCGGACCTCAATGTGAAAAGTTATGACCATTTTAATTTCCCGAGAGCTTCCGTTGTTCATTTTCGAGCGTGTCTATATGTGATGCGCCTTAATCTAACATCCGTGTGAAAAGTTATGACCATTTGAATTTCTCATGAGCTTCCGTTGTTCAATTTCGAGCCTCTCGACATATTATGCGCCCGACTCGGACATCCGTGTGAAAAGTTATGACCATTTGAATTTCTCAAGAACTTCCGTTGTTCAATTTCGAGCTTCTCGACATACTATGTGCCCGAATCGGACATCCGTGGAAAAGTTATGACCATTTGAATTTCTCGAGAGCTTCCGATGTTTAATTTCGAGCGTATCGATATATTATAAGCCTTAATCGGACCTCAATGTGAAAAGTTATGACCATTTTAATTTCCCGAGAGCTTCCGTTGTTCATTATCGAGCGTCTCTATATGTGATGCGCCTTAATCTAACATCCGTGTGAAAAGTTATGACCATTTGAATTTCTCAAGAGCTTCCGTTGTTCATTTTTCAAGCCTCTCGACATATTATGCGCTTGAATCGGACATCCATGTGAAAAGTTATGACGATTTGAATTTCTCGAGAGTTTTCGATGTTTAATTTCGAGCGTATCGATATAGTATAAGCCTGAATCGGACCTCAGTGTGAAAAGTTATGACCATTTGAATTTCACGAGAGCTTCCGTTGTTCAATTTCGAGTGTCACTATATGTGATGCGCCTAAATTGGACATTCGAGTTAAATGTTATGATCATTTGAATTTCTCAAGAGCTTCCGTTGTTCAATTCTAAGCGTCTCGATATGTGATTTTCCTTAATCGGACATCCGTGTGAAAAGTTATGACCATTTGAATTTCTCAAGAGCTACCGTTGTTCAATTTCGAGCCTCTCGACATATTATGCGCCCGAATCGGACATCCGTGTGAAAAGTTATGACCATTTGAATTTTGCGAGAGTTTCCGATGTTTAATTTCGAGCGTATCGATACATTATAAGCCTGAATCGGACATCCGTGTGAAAAGTTATGACCATTTGAATTTCTCAAGAGCTTCCGTTGTTCAATTTCGAGCTTGTCGACATATTATGCGCCCAAATCGGACATCCGTGTGAAAGATTATGACCGTTTGAATTTCTAGAGAGTTTCCGATGTTTAATTTCGAGTGTATCGATATATTATAAACCTGAATCAGACCTCAGTGTGAAAAGTTATGACTATTTGCATTTTGCGAGAGTTTCCGATGTTTAATTTCGAGCGTATCGATATATTATAAGCCTGAATCGGACATCCGTGTGAAAAGTTATGACCATTTGAATTTCTCAAGAGCTTCTATTGTTCAATTTCGAGCTTGTCCTCATATTATGCGCCCGAATCGGACATCCGTGTGAAAAGTTATGACCATTTGAATTTCTCAAGAGCTTCCGTTGTTCAATTTCGAGCCTCTCGACATATTATGCGCCCGAATCGGACATCCGTGTGAAAAGTTACGACCATTTGAATTTCTCGAGAGTTTTCGATGTTTAATTTCGAGCGTATCGATATAGTATAAGCCTGAATCGGACCTCAGTGTGAAAAGTTATGACCATTTGAATTTCACGAGAGCTTCCGTTGTTCAATTTCGAGTGTCATTATATGTGATGCGCCTAAGTTGGACATTCGAGTTAAATGTTATGATCATTTGAATTTCTCAAGAGCTTTCGTTGTTCAATTCTGAGCGTCTCGATATGTGATTTGCCTGAATCGGACATCCGTGTGAAAAGTTATGACCATTTGAATTTCTCGAGAGCTTCCGATGTTTAATTTCGAGCGTATCGATATATTATAAGCCTTAATCGGACCTCAATGTGAAAAGTTATGACCATTTTAATTTCCCGAGAGCTTCCGTTGTTCATTTTCGAGCGTGTCTATATGTGATGCGCCTTAATCTAACATCCGTGTGAAAAGTTATGACCATTTGAATTTCTCATGAGCTTCTGTTGTTCAGTTTTGAGCGTCTCGATAAGTGATTTGCCTGAATCGGACATCCGTGTGAAAAGTTAAGACCATTTGAATTTCTCAAGAACTTCCGTTGTTCAATTTCGAGCTTCTCGACATACTATGTGCCCGAATCGGACATCCGTGTGAAAAGTTATGACCATTTGAATTTTGCGAGAGTTTCCGATGTTTAATTTCGAGCGTATCGATACATTATAAGCCTGAATTGGACATCCGTGTGAAAAGTTATGACCATTTGAATTTCTCAAGAGCTTCCGTTGTTCAATTTCGAGCTTGTCAACATATTATGCGCCCGAATCGGACATCCGTGTGAAACATTATGACCATTTGAATTTCTAGAGAGTTTCCGATGTTTAATTTCGAGTGTATCGATATATTATAAACCTGAATCAGACCTCAGTGTGAAAAGTTATGACTATTTGCATTTTGCGAGAGTTTCCGATGTTTAATTTCGAGCGTATCGATATATTATAAGCCTGAATCGGACATCCGTGTGAAAAGTTATGACCATTTGAATTTCTTAAGAGCTTCCATTGTTCAATTTCGAGCTTGTCCTCATATTATGCGCCCGAATCGGACATCCGTGTGAAAAGTTATGACCATTTGAATTTCTCAAGAGCTTCCGTTGTTCAATTTCGAGCCTCTCGACATATTATGCGCCCGACTCGGACATCCGTGTGAAAAGTTATGACCATTTGAATTTCTCAAGAACTTCCGTTGTTCAATTTCGAGCTTCTCGACATACTATGTGCCCCAATCGGACATCCGTGTGAAAAGTTATGACCATTTGAATTTCTCGAGAGCTTACGATGTTTAATTTCGAGCGTATCGATATATTATAAGCCTTAATCGGACCTCAATGTGAAAAGTTATGACCATTTTAATTTCCCGAGAGCTTCCGTTGTTCATTTTCGAGCGTCTCTATATGTGATGCGCCTTAATCTAACATCCGTGTGAAAAGTTATGACCATTTGAATTTCTCAAGAGCTTCCGTTGTTCAATTTCAAGCCTCTCGACATATTATGCGCTTGAATCGGACATCCATGTGAAAAGTTATGACCATTTGAATTTCTCGAGAGTTTTCGATGTTTAATTTCGAGCGTATCGATATAGTATAAGCCTGAATCGGACCTCAGTGTGAAAAGTTATGACCATTTGAATTTCACGAGGGCTTCCGTTGTTCAATTTCGAGTGTCACTATTTTGTGATGCGCCTAAATTGGACATTCGAGTTAAATGTTATGATCATTTGAATTTCTCAAGAGCTTCCGTTGTTCAATTCTGAGCGTCTCGCTATGTGATTTTCCTGAATCGGACATCCGTGTGAAAAGTTATGACCATTTGAATTTCTCAAGAGCTACCGTTGTTCAATTTCGAGCCTCTCGACATATTATGCGCCCGAATCGGACATCCGTGTAAAAAGTTATGACCATTTGAATTTTGCGAGACTTTCCGATGTTTAATTTCGAGCGTATCGATACATTATAAGCCTGAATCGGACATCCGTGTGAAAAGTTATGACCATTTGAATTTCTCAAGAGCTTCCTGTCGCATCCTACCCTTCGGCGGGAGGGCGACGCGTGACTCGCGGGATGCGTGTTCCACGAAAGGAATACGCGCGGAGTCGCCACCAACGTTTATTTGAGGAAAACGTCGGAAAAACCGGAAAAGACGCGATCTACGAACTTTTAAGTGAAAGGTTCGGGAGTTGTATTTATACACGGGGAAGGTATTAGCACCCCACACGTCCGCCCCAAGGGACGGCAGCCTTTAATCGAATGTGCAAACATGACTTTGATTTTTTATGTTCCCTTTTTATGTCTCTATATCCTTTATACCCTTTTTATATTTTCTCTTTTTGTGGTCGACAAGGGTGTTTCCCTTTGCTCCTACGTATTCCTCAATTTGGGATGAGAAAATCAGACCTACGTAGTTCTTTTTTTATCAAGTGATTCTATTTTACTTTAAGAGGTGATCATTTTAAGGCGTTGGACCTTAAAAATGATCCATTTTACTTAGTGAGAAAATGAAATGACAAACTTCAAAAGCCTATTTTTATGGACGAGCTTGACTAGGCGAATTGATTTTAGCCTTTAGTTTCACTTTAGTTATTAATCAATTCGATTAAGAATGAGAAATCCCAAAGAGAAAACGTCCGATTGATTTTCCGCTTTATTTTACTAAAAGATGTCTTTTTTATTATTATATTATTTTTTACCTCTTTTTGATTTCCAACGTGGTTACGGCACGACCGAACGGTCGGAATTTATTTTAACCGAAGTTAATGGATAATACAATTCAAACGTTCGGTGGAAATTTATTTTATTTTTAAGTTAAGCGAGAAATGACTTAAGTAAAATGGCTTAAGCACGTCAACAGGGGGTATAAAAAGTAAACAAAACGAGAATAAAAATGCACAAAACACAATGTGGACCACTACGGGTACATAGAATGAATCGAAAAGCTTGGTTCGAGGTACTTACCCGTTGAAGATCGAAGAACGATGAAGAACGAATGAAGAACGTCGAAGAACGGTTGAAACCTTTGCGAATTTCTTCACGGAAAACGCTACGGAAACGTTTCGGAAGCGCCTCGGCTTAGATTTTCTTCACGGAAACGATTTTTCCAAGCAAATTCGAAAGAGAGAGAAGTGCCAAAGGGGCTGAACCCTTTTCTTCTTCACTTCCTCCCCTATTTATAGCAAAATAGGGGAGGTGGTTGCCGCCCAGCTCGCCCAGGCGAGCTCAGCTCGCCCAGGCGAGCCAGGTTGCTTCCTCCAGAAGCAACAGCCTTCTGGAGGAATATTCTGGAGGGCCCAAGTGGGCCTGGGTGCTATTTGCACCCCCATTTTTACTAAGTACACCCCCTCTGCTTTTTTTGGTGATTCTTTTTTCGTAAATTTACGGAAACTTACGAATTTTGTAACGATACTCGTTTTCTTTCCGTAATGTTACGGAACCTTGCGGATTACATAATCATCCCCTTTTTGACTTACGGAATGTTACGGAACCTCACTTAATTATGCAACGATGCTTCCATTTGATTTCCGGTGTATCACGGAAACTTACGAATTGTGCATCAATATTTTTTTGGTTTTTCGGCATGTCCTGGAATTTCACAAATTGCCTAATGATGGGTACCAAGCACCTCACAAGGACCAAAGAAAGGTCGCATGTCATCAAGCAAAGGTCCCCGGACGAAATTAGGGTATGACAGTTGCCCCTCTTTACTTGTCTTTTATTGGAGATAAAAGGAAAGTAAAGATAAGACACTAATTTCGTTCCTCTCGATTTGACGAGAGTCGCGGGTGACCATAAAATCTCCACATGCAAATGACTTGTTGCTCCCGAAATTTCACAAATTGCCTAATGATGGGTGCCAAGCACCTCACAAGGACCAAAGAAAGGTCGCATGTCATCAAGCAAAGGTACCCGGACGAAAATTAGTGTATGACACTAATTTCGCTCCTCTCGGTTGACGAGAGTCGCGGGTGACCATAAAATTTCCGCATGTAAATGACTTGTTGTTCCCGGAGGAACAAAAGGTGCAGAAGACTATGTCAGCCTCTGCATGCTATCAAGCGTTCTGTCTTATAGATAGCAAAAGAATGTTTATACGGATAACCACTCGGGTATTTCCGCGTATAACCGTAAGGTATCTCCGCGTATCATCGGGCCCGCCGCCTCTGGATGATACAAGGGTGCAGAATGACCAAATTTGGTCTCTGCTTGTCATTGGGCCCGCCGCCTCTGGATGATACAAGGGTGCAGAATGACCAAATTTGGTCTCTGCTTGTCATCGGGCCCGCCGCCTCTGGATGACAAAAGGGTGCGGATAACCGTAAGGTATCTCCGCATATCATCGGGCCCGCCGCCTCTGGATGATACAAGGGTGCAGAATGACCAAATTTGGTCTCTGCTTGTCATCGGGCCCGCCGCCTCTGGATGACAAAAGGGTGCGGATAACCGTAAGGTATCTCCGCGTATCATCGGGCCCGCCGCCTCTGGATGATACAAGGGTGCAGAATGACCAAATTTGGTCTCTGCTTGTCATCGGGCCCGCCGCCTCTGGATGACAAAAGGGTGCGGATAACCGTAAGGTATCTCCGCGTATCATCGGGCCCGCCGCCTCTGGATGATACAAGGGTGCAGAATGACCAAACTTGGTCTCTGCTTGTCATCGGGCCCGCCGCCTCTGGATGACAAAAGGGTGCGGATAACCGTAAGGTATCTCCGCGTATCATCGGGCCCGCCGCCTCTGGATGATACAAGGGTGCAGAATGACCAAATTTGGTCTCTGCTTGTCATCGGGCCCACCGCCTCTGGATGACAAAAGGGTGCGAATAACCGTAAGGTATCTCCGCGTATCATCGGGCCCGCCGCCTCTGGATGATACAAGGGTGCAGAATGACCAAACTTGGTCTCTGCTTGTCATCGGGCCCGCCGCCTCTGGATGACAAAAGGGTGCGAATAACCGTAAGGTATCTCCGCGTATCATCGGGCCCGCCGCCTCTGGATGATACAAGGGTGCAGAATGACCAAATTTGGTCTCTGCTTGTCATCGGGCCCGCCGCCTCTGGATGACAAAAGGGTGCGGATAACCGTAAGGTGTCTCCGCGGGCTACCAGCTCTTGAGTCATGGCAACAAAAGGCGGTGTGGTCGACAAAAGCGAGGCTCTTGCTCCTACGTATCCTCCAATGAGGAACTCAGACCTACGTAGTTCTGGATAACTTGTGAGATTTGAAAAAGTCTCGGTGTTTTCTCCACTAAAATGCAAACATGCTTTAGCAAGGAGACAAATATTCCAACTGATTTAGAGCAGCATATGCTTTTTTGAGTGAAAAACAATGCGTCTACCGGGGAAGGAGAGTCTGCTGATGAAATCTCCCATAACCATAAATGAGATTTTGGATGTTAGCATTTCGTTTCTAAATGATCATTTAGAGGAAACACCGGGTTCGACAAAAATAGAAGAAATCCACTCAAAGTGTATCAATCTCGCACAGGTAAGTGTTTCATCCTAATTCCGAACCATAGATATGTCATGACTTGACTTTGCAAATTATTTCCTCAAATCAAAAATTACACGCGTGATCATGGATCAATAGGGCTTCCCTTGGGAATGGGTTCTTTTGGTGGTTTCTTCTTTCGGCTTTTGTGTGTTTTTGGCTTTTGATTTTTCTGGCTTTTTTCTTTTTCTGTTTTTGTTTAGTGCGGGGCGAGAAAGAAAAAAAAAAAAAAAAAAGTCGCTAGCGCACGGGATTTCGGTTGGTAATCAAAGGGAGAAGACTATTTTAGGTCGTGGTTCCCTTTCCTTCTTTTTTCGTTCATTTGGTGACAATTCTGTATTGTTCAGATATTGTCCGGTCCAAAGACCTCTCTGCATATTCCTTCTGTTTTTCCTTAGATCCCCGATCAGGGGCTTTCTTTCCTCCTTCTTCTTCTCTCTTTTTTTTTTTTTTTTTTTTACTTTCTCCCATTCTTTGATTGGGAATTTTCTTTCTTTTCTTTTTGCTTTCTCCCACTCTTTGATTGGGAATTTCCTTTCTTTTCCTTTTTTGCTTTCTCTTTGATTGGAAATTTTCCTTCTTTTCTTTTTTGCTTCCGAGGGTAAGGATTGACATTCTCACCCTAGGTCAAGGTTTATGGTGAGTCAGGATTTTGGCTCAAGGTTTGTAGAATGGCTAGACATGATACATGTCGGGGTTTGGTTTGGTTCAAGGATAAAAGGGATGCCCCACACTATTTCCATGACACAAATGCAAAAATGATGATTTGGAAATTTTATGCAAAACTGGCCACGCATGCACCTATGTGGACACTCAAGTGTCAAACTTTTATGGTCATGTGATGCTAGGGCTCAGGATTCATTTCCTCTATTTTAAATCAACCCAATGTTTCCAAAATATGTTCTTTTATCAATTTGTGCATTCATCCGGGTCCATTTCGGGCGTCCGGGGAAATTTCACAGCATTCACCCTTCAGGTGTAGACACGTTTTTTTCTCTTCAAAAATCGGTTATGATCAATGAATTTTTTCGAAGAAGAGTTGGAAATCATCTCTTTTCAAAAGCATGTCGGTTTTTAGCTAGACAACTTATTTTCTCTTTTTCCACCTTTTTCCTTACTTGCCTTCTTCTTTTTTCTTATTTGCTCTCTTTTTCTTTACTTGCCCTCTTCTTTTTTCTTATTTGCTCTCTTTTTCTTTACTTGCCCTCTTCTTTTTTTTTTTTACTTGCTCTCTTCTTTCCCTTTTGTTCTCTTTTCCATTTCATTTTCTTTTCTTTTCTATTTTTATTTTTATCATGATTTTTTTTGTTTATTTTACATATATACTTTTGGACGATGTTCCTAAACGAAGAACTCTACACGGTTCCAGAATTTCAAACATCATCGATAGTAATGATATATAAATACTAACGCAACAATCTAAACAAAAATGTATGCGCTGTACAAATGACAATCGAAACAACAAAAACAAACATTAGTCTCTCAAGTCAAAACAATAACATAGAATAAAAATGACAAAAGAAATATGAAAGAAAACATGAATCTGGGGATCTCCCAGTCACGTATCTCCACTCCCTCCCAAGAAGTCAAGCAAATCGGCCATCTCCTCATCCTCGTGGGCTTCTTCTCCATCGCCGGGAGCTTCTGGGGGTGCCTCTCCTGCTTGGGCCTCGGGCCAATCTCCGGGCCATGCAACCTCTGCCCTGAACTGGTCTGGAGTAGGGCATGAAAAAGAAGCGAAGCCCTGGCTCTGCATGCTAAGGCTCATCTGGTACAGACAATCATGGGTCCGTACATGTGCTCGGTGGTTGGACGCCTGCTGGCGAACCAAATGCCGTAAATACTGCTCCATGTCAAATGCCCCAGCCTGGCCAGCCTGATGAGGTGGTGGGGGCGCGCCTGCGGCCTGTGGAGCATCACCCTGAGCCTGTCTCTGGGTACAGTACTTCTCAATAAAAGCCCGGGTGATGGGCGGCCGAATCACCTTGGTAGGTGCAACGGGGACTCCGAACGACTGGCAGAGTCCTGTGATCAGTGCGGGGAATCCCAGGGCCCTGTTGGACTTATCTGGGTCCAAAGGGTGCCTAGTGGGCGCCATACCTGCAAAAATATAGATGGCATCAGCGATCAACTGAGCCACATGGATGCTCATCCGTGTCAGGATGGCGTACACCAGCTGGCACTTCGGCATGGGGAGGTCGGAATTATGATCGGTGGGCAGGATGTTGCTGAGGAGCAACGTCATCCATATCTGGGTCAGGGTGGTCATGTTGGTGCGCATGATTCGCACTCGCCTCCCTGCAGCAGTCCGGGCAAAATCCTGTCCCGGTATACATAGCAGCTGGGCGATGGCCTCCTCATCGAACCCGTCAGACCGGTTCCTCCTCTGGCCATACTCACATTCCTGGCCCTCTTCCAACACCAACGGATATCCTAGGAGTTGGCCGATAGCGTCGGCATCAAACGGGATCCACTGACCCCTTACCTAGGATCTCATGTCACGCACGCCCTCCTCTGTTGGCCAAGCATTGGCATAAAACTCAAGGACTATTTCTGGATCAAACTTGGCCATGGGAGTAACCAGTGATGCCCACCGCCGGCGCCCTATTTCCTCCTGGAAATCAGTATACTCGTCGTCCCTGAGCTGGACGCGTCGCTCCCGGAGAAACGACCATCCCTTGATGGCCTCGAAGCGCTGTTGGTGTACAGCACTCCTAAAGCGGTGACTATCATACTCCGGAGCGGAACTAGTTCCTTCGGCTGCCTTGTCCTTCCTGGACCTCTTTGAGGCAAGCTTCCTCGGGGCCATTTCCTGCGAAGGCAAACATTTGGAAAGTTAGTTTTACCAGTGGGACACTACTCTTAAAACAAAAATGACATACAACCTCCTCCCATAAATACAAACATCAATGTAAATTTAGAGCAAGCTTATGCGCATATTTCCCTACGAACGTTCACTTGCACAAGACATCCTATTAACTAAGAAAAATGCACCCATATACAATCAAGGTAGCTTCATTACCTAGATTATTTACATGTACTTCCAAGGTGTATTTGTTATTTACATCACACACGCCTCCTTGGCTAAATTTACATACATGCATACTCAAAGCATTTCGGGGTACCAAAAATTGCACATGCGCTCATCTTGGTATTTCTAATACCTATACATATAAAAACTTCATGATGAATCTTGACTACCTACGCAATAAGGTGCTACATTTCATGCTTTTTTTTCTTCAAGTTTTTGCTACCTAAAGCCACATGCAAATTCAAGCATATTTTCCTTTGCTGACTAAAATTGTATTCAAATTAGAAGGTATATATTTTTTTGTAATATGTTTTCTTCACATAACATGCAACACATTTATATATATTTTTTGTGAGACATTTTGACTACCAAAAATTATATATACATACATCCAAGTATTTTGCTATCATACCCAAAGTGTAAATTGCCAAAGGTATCTTGCTACCTATTCTAAACCTACACATTCATGACGAGCACAATTCCTAAACATCTAGGCGTAGGGAAAATATTGTAGTGTGGCCCAGAGCCGATTGCTGGCCAAAAAGGGTAACTTTACCCAATATGCACCTCCTCTTGTGTTCTTTTTGCATAAAATTTTAGTTCCTAGGCCTAGGATATATGCGGGGCAATTACTCTAGCCTTTTTCAGGAATGAATACATATTCCAAAAAAAGAAAATGTGTACAAACCAAAATGCCCCATGGGTTGTTTCCTTACAAAAGTCACGCGCTAATGCCATTGAGGCATTTCACCGAACACTTGGTGGGCGCGCGTTTAGGCGTCAATAGCAAGAGAACGGGGACAATGTGGCATGTCCCATTGTTCAAAAATGCATTATAGGCCTAAGGCCATCCCATACACACCCCTAATTCAACCTAATCAAGCAAGAAAACAAACCAAAATTGCCCTATATATTTGAGCATACTCCCACAATTTAGAGCACCAAAAGGAGATCAAAATACACCAATGAAAAGCTAGAAAGCTTAGGGATGGAACACTTACTTGTTGGTGATGAACAAAAGCGCAAAATGGAATAAAAAATGCGAAAAAGGATGGCCCTAGGGCTGCAAACTCGTCAATCCCGTGGGTATGGCTTTTGAAAGGGGGGAAAAGAAGTTTTTGAATGTTAAAACGCCCCCCCTTTCGTCATTCTTATAATTTGGTGCAGGGGTGGCTCGCCCAGGCTCGCCCAGCTCGCCCAGGCGAGCTAACCTGCACATTTTTTTTTTTTTTTTGAGGGGAATATTAACCATGTCCCCTCCCTTCTCATGGATTAGCATCTTGCCTAACTTGAACTTACTTAGGTTAGAATTAGGCGTTGATTACTTATTTTTTTACTTTTTAAAACAAACAAAAAGTAAAAGAAAGCTGCAAAATACAAAGGATACGGGGCTGCCTTGCAGCGACATTCTCTGCTTGTTTCGCACAGAGAAGGGCAACGATCGGTCGGTCGTGACCCCATCCCCACTTGCGTTCGTCCTTAAGTACCTACAAGTAATAAACAACCAGGTATGGCCAATCTTGACCGCGTCATTACCCTACCTTGATTGGTTTCTGCCGTTCATGTTTTGTCTCTACTCCAGAAGGTAGCCCAAGGTGATCCTGCCCCTATTTTACCACAACAATATACATGCGTATGCGTATGCGTATGCATGAATGTTTTCAAACGCAGAAAATTTAGGGAAAGTTGGTTCAGGTTCAATTCTAATTAAGCGCTTGGGGGATCCCATGAACTGAGCGGAAGGGCTCAGGTGATCACAGATTAACGCAAGGTGTGAAACTAACGTGAGGACTAAAAGCCTCGAATCCACGTTCATTTCTTTGAAAGATTGTAACGAGAGATACAACAGACAGGAAATCCCTGGGGGAAATCCAGAAAACGCATAAAGATAAAGAACATGCAGCGACATCCTTAATTGCCCCAGCTTCTAAGCATAATATTGTTTGACGACATCAGAGTTCACGGGTGAAGGTAGCTCTTCGCCATCCATGTTGGTAAGCACCAGGGCTCCTCCGGAAAAAGCCCTCTTCACAACAAAAGGCCCTTCGTAGTTCGGGGCCCATTTCCCTCGATGGTCCTTGACAGCATGGGACATTTTCTTTAGCACAAGGTATCCCTCATGGAACTTGCGTAAGCGTACTTTCTTGTCGAATGCACTCTTCATTCTTTGCTGGTATAAGCGCCCATGACTCATGGCCGTTAAGCGCTTACCCTCAATGAGGTTGAGCTGATCGTAGCGTGTTTGAGCCCACTCTGATTCCTTTAATCCGGATTCTGCCAAGATCCTTAATGACGGGACTTCTACCTCAAACGGTAACACAGCCTCCATCCCATATACCAATGAGAACGGCGTTGCCCCAGTTGACGTTCGCACTGAAGTCCGGTAACCGTGTAACGCGAATGGGAGCATCTCGTGCCAATCCTTGTATGACACGGTCATCTTTTGGATAATCTTTTTGATATTCTTATTGGCCGCTTCCACGGCTCCATTCATCTTTGGCCGGTAGGGCGTGGAATTGTGATGCTGGATTTTAAACTCCTTGCACATTTCTGCCATCATCTTATTATTCAGGTTGGTGCCATTGTCCGTGATAATCTTCCTTGGCAAACCATATCGGCAGATGATCTCTTTCTTAATGAACCTGACCACCACATTCCTCGTGACATTGGTATATGAAGCCGCCTCGACCCACTTGGTGAAATAATCTATCGCTGCGAGGATGAAGCGATGACCATTCGAGGCCTTGGGCTCAATGGCCCCGATGACATCTATTCCCCACATGGAGAAAGGCCAAGGGGCGGACATGACATTCAGAGGATGTGGTGGGGCATTGACATTATCTGCGAATGCTTGACATTTGTGGCACTTCCTCACATGGACACAACAATCACTTTCCATGGTAAGCCAGTAATAACCTGCTCTTAGGATCTTCCTGGCCATAGCATGTCCGTTGGCGTGCGTTCCAAACGAGCCCTCATGGACTTCTTCGATCATGTGATTTGCCTCCTTGGCATCCACACACCGCAGGAGTGTCATGTCGTGATTTCTTTTATACAGTATGCTTCCGCTCATGAAGAAACCGGCTGCCAACCTCCTCAATGTCCTTTTATCGTTGTCGGAAATCTCTGGCGGGTATTCTTTGCTTACGACATATCGCTTGATGTCGTAATACCAAGGCTTTCCGTCCCGTTCCTCTTCCACTTGGCAACAATGTGCGGGTTTGCCACGACACCAAAATTCAATGTAGGGTAGATCCCCGTGCGGTGTTAGCTGGAACATAGACGCCAACGTAGCAAGTGCATCCGCCATTTGATTTTCCTCGCGGGGAACATGATGGAAGGAGATCTCATCGAAAGTCTTAGCCAATTCCTTGATATAGGCTTTGTAGGGTATCAGCTTGGGATCTCTAGTTTCCCATTCCCCTCTCAGCTGATGGATTACCAATGCTGAGTCGCCGTACACCTTGAGTAGTTTGACATTGGAGTCAATTGCTGCCTGGACGGCTAGGGCACATGCTTCATATTCGGCCATGTTGTTGGTGTAGTCGAATCCTAGCCTGGCTGTGAAAGGTACACATTGATTGTCCGGAGAGACCAACACTGCCCCAACGCCATGACCTAGAATGTTTGACGCTCCGTCAAACCATACAGTCCATTTGTCCCGATCTTCGTCCAACTTTTCCTCAAACAAGGCCATGATGTCCTCATCCGGGAATTCCGGATGCATGGGCTGGTAGTCGTTAAGAGGCTGTTGAGCCAAATAATCTGCCAAAGCGCTTCCTTTTATCGCCTTTTGGGTGACGTAGACTATATCAAACTCAGATAGCAAGACTTGCCACCGGGCGATTCGTCCTGTGAGAGCTGGCTTTTCAAAGATGTACTTAACCGGGTCCATTTTGGATATCAACCAGGTAGTATGGCTCAGCATGTACTGCCTTAGGCGATGGGATGCCCATACTAAAGCACAACACGTTCTTTCGAGCAAGGAGTAATTCATCTCACAGGTCGTGAACTTCTTACTTAGGTAGTAAACAGCGCGCTCTTTCTTCCCGGATTCGTCATGTTGCCCCAGCATACACCCCATTGACTCGTCCAAGATTGTCATGTACAAAATGAGAGGCCTTCCAGGTACTGGTGGCATAAGCACGGGAGGATTCATTAGGCACTTTTTGATCCTTCCAAAAGCCTCTTGGCAATCCTCATTCCACCGATCAGTTTGGTTTTTGCGCAAGAGTTTAAACAACGGCTCACAAATGGCGGTGAGCTGCGATATGAATCTGGCAATATAATTCAAGCTCCCCAGGAAACCTCGGACTTGCCTCTCTGTACGGGGTTCTGGCATCTCAAGGATAGCCTTCACTTTTTCGGGGTCTACCTCTATCCCTTTCTGGCTTACAATGAAACCAAGCAATTTCCCTGATTTGACCCCAAAGGTACACTTAGCGGGGTTCAACCTTAATTGATATTTCCTAAGCCTTTCGAACAATTTCCGCAGGTTGACAAGGTGTTCTTCCTCGGATTTAGATTTAGCAATTATGTCGTCCACGTAGACCTCGATCTCTTGATGCATCATATCATGGAACAAAGCTACCATGGCCCGTTGATAAGTTGCCCCGGCATTCTTGAGTCCAAAGGACATCACCTTGTAACAGAACGTTCCCCACAGGGTGACGAAAGTAGTCTTTTCCATATCCTCGGGCGCCATCTTTATCTGATTGTAACCAGAGAAACCGTCCATGAAGGAAAATAAAGCGAAATTGGCCGTGTTATCTACGAGGATATCGATGTGTGGTAAAGGAAAATTGTCCTTGGGACTGGCCCGATTTAGGTCCCGATAATCTACACACATTCGTACTTTCCCATCTTTTTTAGGAACTGGTACGATGTTGGCAACCCATTCTGGATACCGAGCGACGGCCAGAAATCCAGCGTCAAATTGCTTCTTCACTTCTTCTTTTATCTTCAAGGATGTTTCGGGCTTCATCCTCCTCAGTTTCTGTTTTACCGGGGAACACTCGGGATTTAGAGGTAATCGGTGCTGTACAATGTCAGAACTCAAACCGGGCATATCTTGGTATGACCAAGCAAAGATGTCTTGGTAGTCTTTTAGCAGGATTATTAATTCTTCACGGATAGGTGCGGTAATACCTGTACCTATCTTTACTTCCCTCTTTCCACTGCCAATTCCTAAGTCTACTAGCTCTGTTTCTTCTTGATGAGGCCCCATTTCTTGGTCCTCATGGGCGACCATTCTTTCTAGTTCTGGGGGAAGTCCCACATCCTCATTTCCTTCATCTTCCGTTTGATTCATTTCTTGCTCGAAGTCGATAGACGGGTCCCAGGTATTAGTACCTTCGGGGGACTCGTCATCGGATCTGCCGTTTCAGAAAAAGAAGTAAACATGCAAATGAATGAGAATGGGTAGAGACCAGGAACAGATGAAGAAAGATCCTTGTATTATAAATTCAAAAACAAAAGACACAAAGCCTTAACAAAAGGAAAAACTCTAAAGCCTAGGCCCAACTATAGAGCTTTTAAAACCGTAAAGGTTTACATTATGCTTGTTGCGTAAATGCCGGGGCGTTCCTCCACTCGCCAATTTCCCAGCTGGAAATCAGGAGGGCATGGTCGTACCAAATCCAAAGTACTCGGAATATCATCTTCGCATATCGCGAACGCTTGACCTTTGTCTCCCGAACCCGCGCTTATAAAGCTTCTACTTATGTGGCAGGGCGGGCTTCCTTCACCTTCTTGTCTCCAACGCGAACTTTGACCATTGTTCTTCCTTCCTGCGATGCTTCTTTTCGTGTCCGCCTGAGTGGGCTTATAGCCTAAACCATACTTCCCACGATTTCCTTAGGTATTTATCAGGCTAGTTATGCCGCCGTTGTTTTTTCCTAAACCCATCCCGGGTTCATAACCGTTCCCCAACATAACTCGGGCCATCATTACCGCTGCATCGGACAGACAAGGCTGCCCAAAGAGGGAGTCCATGGAGGAAATGCTGACCACCTTAAAAGACTGGAAAGCAGTTTCTAACGATTCTTCTGCGGCTTCCACATAAGGCATGGAGGATGGGCAGCTTACCAAGATATCTTCCTCGCCTGACACGATGACCAAGTGCCCCTCCACTACGAATTTCAGCTTTTGGTGGAGTGTAGAAGGCACAACTCCCACTGAGTGGATCCACGGGCGCCCCAACAGGCAGCTGTAGGGGGGGTTAATATCCATTATTTGGAAGGTGACTTGACAGGTGTGAGGGCCTATTTGTACTGGGAGATCGATCTCTCCCCTAACCTCTCGGCGAGTGCCATCGAAGGCCCGAACCACCATTGAACTTGGTTTTAAGTGGGAAGCATTGAATGGTAACTTCTCCAAAGTGCTCTTAGGCATCACGTTTAAACTGGAACCATTATCGATGAGCACTTGGCTACGATATGGTCCATACACTTGACTGATACGTGTAAAGCCTTATTATGCCCTCTCCCCTCGGCGGGGATTTCTTCTTCGGCGAAGGCAAGATAGTTGTTGGTAGTGATATTGTTGACCAGCCCTCCGAAACCTTCTACCGAGATATCTTGGGCCACGTGGCCTCGTTCAGCACTTTTACTAGCAGAGCCCGATGAGGCTCGGAGCTCATAAGTAACTCCAACAGCGAGACCCTAGCCGGGGTTTTGTTGAGCTGTTCGATAACCTTGAATTCGCTCTGCTGAATTATCCGAAGGAACTCGCTGGCTTCCTCTAGCGACACCTCCTTTCTACCATCCTTTTTCTCCGGGGGCCCCTTTGCTGGAATATCTTTATTCGAAGCGTGGGGTGCTTCGCCATCTTGTTCCTCCACCACTTTTCCTTTTCCCTTGACGTCGGCGGGTTGGACTGGTAGGTCCGGAGGTGCGAACACACGACCACTACGGGTCACACCACTGAGTCCGTGATATTTGTTACTTTAGCTGACAGCGAGCTGACGTCAGTGACTTCTTCTTCCTTCTTCCCCGGAGGTGTATATCTCCACGGGACCGCGTGACTATTTTGGTACGGGAAAGGAACAGGTTTGCCATTAAGGGGTGTCCGGGCTTTTGCGAAGCTGCGCTTTTAGTGAAGTATATCACCAAGGGTTTGGGCTTCGCAACACCGCTCCCCTCCGTAGATTGCATGCATATATGCTGCTCTTCTTTTCCTTCAATGCCGACTTCCAGTCGACCCTGATCTATCATCCGCTGTAACAATTCCTCTACTTCCAAACACGTCTCCATGTCATGCATCTCGCCGGAATGTAGCAGACAGGAATCCTCCTTACACCCACTATGGGGAATCACACCTCCCTTTTGTAGGGCCTCAAAGATAAACCTCCTAGGGGTTGCCACATCCCTTAAAGGTTTAGACTTGTGCGACCTATCGGATTCAACTGCATTAACTGCTCCCCCTCCATGATTGGCGAGCGGGTTGGTTCTCACATTGGGCGATCCTCTTGGAAGTCAGCATCCAGCATCCATTAAATGTTGGACCTTGTATTTAAGGGCCAAGCATTTTTCGACGGAATGCCCGGGACACCCCCATGGTACTTGCAAGTTGCGTTAGGGTCATACCACTTCGGGAAAGGGGGTTCGAGGACCCTCCCGGAGTTACCACGGCCAAATGATTGCGATGAGGGATGGCAGAAGATCTTCGTACGTCATTGGGAGTGGGGTGAATTCTGGAAATGGCCTCGGAGGGAAGTTCCTTGTCGTGTTGGAATTACTGGCCGGTCGAGTCGTGTTCGGAGTTGGAACTTGGGGAGCTTCCCTCTGGGTGGGTGCTTAGGTTGCACGGGTGTTGAACTAGAGGTATTCCCAGTATGAGCCG
>NW_021143685.1:0-28594 GCF_004193775.1 Glycine soja
ATGGTAGTCATGGTGGTGGTAGCGACGTTGACAAAGGTGATAGCGGTTGACAATGGTGGTGGTGACGGTTGAGGATGGCAATGATGGTTCGATAATTATAATGGGGCTACAACGGTGGTTATGATGTTGACAACGACAATCATGATGGTGATGGGTCAATTGTGATATTTTAGGAAATGATAATTGAGACGTTTATATATTTATTTGTTGTTTTGTTAACTTTTTTGAGATTTGATGATATTTTAAATTTTAATTAGAATTTTTAATATTTTAATCTCAATGGTTTATTATTTTTAATATTGATCTGATGGTTGTTATTAGTTGTTCCCATATTCTCACAAAAGTCGTGCTCTCTCTCTATATACATACAATTATATGATTTATAATTATATGGACTCTATATTATTCATGTATAAAATCTTACATGTTATGAATTATTTAGTATTTTTTAATATAATCCAAGTCATGTCAGTCAACCATTAATTCACTTAATCTACCCTTGACCTAGTGATTTAGTACCCTGACTGAGTCAATAATTGGTTTGAGTTTGATAACAAAAAGTAAAGAAATTTTACAAAAAATAGAACCATATAACCAAAAGGTGAATCTAGTCGACGCTAAAGTCATCAGACTAGAGAAAATTTCCCTAAGCCAGTCAGCCACACTAGCTTAAACAAAAAAAAAAAAAGATAACACAGCAACAAAACGTTGTTTGGAAAGGAAAATTTAACTTTATCGACAAATATACATCTCTAGAATTAAGTATTTACTTGTAAAAATATTTCTAACACTACTACTATTTTTAGATATAACATCGGACGGTTAACATCGGTTATTCACAACACCGATGTTAACAAAAGCGCGGTGGCATTTTTTGTAAATAAGTAGACTTAATTAACATCGGTTTTACCGAAACCGATGTTAACTAGTCGATATTAACATCGGTTATTTTAATAACCGATGTTACTATGGAGTAGTTAACATCGGTTTCAGAAAAACCGATGTTAGTATGCCGTTGTTAACATCGGTTTTGTTAAAAACCAATGTTATCGAGTCGATGTTAACATCGGTTTTAAGAAAACCGATGTTACGTAGTTGATGCTAACATCGGTTATTTTTAAAAAACCGATGTTGTTATCATTATATATTAAAATTCTGAAATTGCACAACCCGCGCACTTGAACCCTATCGTTCTTCTTCTTTCTCCTTCTGCCTGAGTTCGTCTTTGTCTCAAACTGGCTTGCGCTTTCGTGACTGCAACCACATTGTGGAGATCGTGTTTGTGGAGATCGTCTCTACCACTTATCGATTGAGGTACGTCCTTTCGTTTTAACATTAGGCGTTCGTCGTTTTAACATTTGCTCACTTTCGCAGGTCGAAGAAAACTAGGAAAGGAAAGAGTCCTGGAAAGGGTACTCCCAGGGCGTTCTTGTTGTTTCTCCTTCTGCCTGAGTTGGTGTTTGTCGCAAACTGGGCTGCACTTCCATGACTGCAACCACATTGTCGAGTTCATGTTTGTGAAGTTTGTGTCTGGCACTTATCTTTTGAGGTACGTCCTTTGGTTTTAACATTAGGCGTTCCTCGTTTGAACATTTGCTCACTTTCGCAGATCAAAGAAAACTAGGAAAAAATCGAGTCCAGGAAAGGGTGGGACTCGATTTTGGAAGTCCATTGTGCTTGGCTTTAAGACTCCCTTGGAAGCCATCGAAGGTATGTCTCTGTTGTATGTTAATGATGAAAATCCATTGTTCAATGGTCTGTCTCTGTTGTGATGTTTCGAAACCCTAGTTAGACTAACTAATATGATTGATATTTGAGTAAGCTGAGACTAGGCAATATGATTGGAATGCATGTTTTGAGCTATGATGATGCTTGGAATGCATGTTTTTTTTTTTGGAAAGCAAAGATAATTTATATTAGAATAGATAAAGTACCAGACAGAGCTAATTTAGACTTAGGAATGCATGTTTTTCCTTTTCATTATGATGACCCTAAAGTCAGCCCACCAAGTAGAGAAGTATAGCTTTCTAGGCCCCTGACCCAAACCCCTCCAACCATTGTATTTAGAAACCAGAATCATGTTCCAAAGTTGGTCTGGTTTTTTTGCACAGCAAAAATTAATTATATTAATAATAGTTCAGTACTAGATGTACTGAAAATAGCAAATAGATACAAAGTCAAATCCTGCCAAATCATCCCATAAAGCTTTCTTCCCAACCAGATCACAGGGAGCATAGACATTGACAATCATCATCCTCTGATTATTACTAATACATGTCCCTTCAAGCATTAAAAAACTTCTACCTTTCCCCCCAAATGGCCTGGCAAATACTTTTATTAAATTTCTCCCTTTTTGGTTTCTTGAAGATAGACAAGGTCCACTTTGTGCTTTACAATGAGCCTTCTAACAGAAGCCCACTTGATTCCCCTCCCCAGACCTCTAGAGTTATAGGAGACAAAGATCATAATTGTTGAATTTTAATTCCCTTCTCTGCTGCCATCATATTATACTTATTCTCCATATCCAGCAACAGCCCCTTAACCTTGTTATCATCTTCCCCATAAGTCAAGCCCATTTCCTTAAAAAGGGCACATTGCAGCTCTATAGAGTCCTCGTGTAATGAAGGCGAAGGGTCAGTTTTAGAGGCTGGGTTGAAGTCCACAATTGATTTCTCAAGCTGTTGGGCTTTGCTATTACTCCTCAACACCTACTTTCTTCTCACATAAACCTTTGGGGCAGAAAGAGTTGGGCCACATGTCTGCTGGCCCATTTCCTCAGATGCCACTTTTAAGTCGTGTTGACCAGAGCAGCATAGACCATGCTGGGATTCGTGATATTCAAAATGTTGTTGTGAGGCATAGATACCTCAAGAGGCAATGCTTTTTCGTGCTCCCCCTCTATTCCTTTTTCTGTATTGCCCGAAATTTCCCCATGGGTGTTAAACCACTGACTCGCGTCTGCATGGCAGTCTGTGATGGGGGCTTTTTCATTGAGGTCCGTTAGCTTCATAAGTGGGGAGTGTGAGTTGATCATATGCTTCTGTTAATTTAATTGAACAGACATTAAGTTACTCAAGGGCTCTCAAAGGGTAATTCATTTAAGTGGCCTTTTTAATCAATGGGTAGAATATAAAACTGTAATCTCTATTCAGTGAAAGAAAGATGGAAGCATTTGCCTTGTTAATTTGGTTGTAGTTGGGGTGAAGTGGCATGATATGGACAAGAAAGAATTATATTGCTTTCTTTTGGTGAAAAAATTATATTGTTGTGAACGATGTTGAAGTAATTTTTGGATTTGGGTGATGAGGGAGCATTGATGAAATCTAATTTTTTATGTAGTGAGTACTAAATGATTCATATTTTAAGACTAAACTTTTATATCTAATCACAAATAAAGTTAAATAAAATAAATACTCTTAAGGTCCTTAGGTTCAGCTTGCTATTAAATCACCTTGCCTTGTTACCTACTAATTGCATTTCATATTTTATTAGGCCCATCCCTTGTAGTTAGAAAATAGGATTCTGGTCCAAAGCTGGTCTGATTGGTGAACAGTCATTGATGTTTTTGAGTTCACTTATGTTGATATAAAGCTATAAAATTCTTCCTATTATTATTATGATAAGATTTATTGTGCTTCTGTTGACTTTGAAATTATCCTGTGGTGATAGGCATTGTTCAGAAGGTAGAGGTCATTGTTGTTTCGAAATTAATTAAAACTGGTCTTGCGGTCATTGTTGGAAAGTGAATTGTGCCGAAGCCTCGAACTCAGGTATTTATATGTTTTATTCGAAAACTACTGTCAAATTGTTTGTATGCATTACTGGTATACTTTTAGAACTGTTTGATATAGGATGACCAGTTGTTAGTCCTGTACAACATAAATTGCAATGCCATGAAAGTAGTATTTATTTAAAAATTTGGAAAGTAAATAACAAATAATGAATTTGCAAGCCCAATACCATTGTTTGGTAGATAAATTGCTGTATTTGTTTTACTAACTTATCTAACATCTAATGAGTATCTGTGAATAGTCCTCCCCTAAAGGTATCTTTGAAATGCAGGTTGTGCTGTTCACACACACACACACCCACATACCCACACACACACACACCCACAGACCCACACACACATTCACCCACAGACCCCCCCCTCCACACACACACACAGCCACACACACATACACATACATAACCACACACACACACCCACGCACACACCCACACACACAACGACACACACACACAAAAACACACACACACATAGCGACACACACACACACATACATAACCACAGCCACACACACACACACTGCGACACACACACACACACACATAGCCACACACACATACACATACATAACCACAGACACACACACACACACATACACACACACCCACACACACACAACAGAAAGTTGAAAATACACAAAAAAAATTGAAGTTATAGCAAAGCACAGGTAAAATCAGTAAATCTATCTATACCATAGATATTTATGGGGAGGGGAAGAGGACAACAATCCAATTACAACCTTAAGCTGTGGAAAGAAACATCCACGTCAATTTAATTACATTCCATTTAACTAATGTAGTAAATAGAAGGATATGATATGTATCCATCTTCAATATTATTACCTTGAAGAGTTTCTTGCACTCCTTCTACTCCTCTTGATTGACTCAATTCTCTTAGCAATGAACTCATCAGCCTTCTTATCCACATCTGGTCCTTCATCACCATCTATTTTTGAACTTTCTCCACCAATAACAGGTGGACCCTTTCCCCTGTCATTGTTCTGAGCAACGGTCCTTCCTCCTTCAACGTCTTGGTCCTCGATTTCTGTGTCATCGTCGTCGTCATCATCGTTAGATTCCACAAGAAGGCTTTCTTTCTCAGCTGGCTGTGACACAAGAGGCACACTTGCATGCCCCATGAACTTGTTATTTCTAAACAATGTGCCTTGCTTGGATTTATTTTCTTCATGACTTTTCTTACCCACTGGTGTGGTTCTCTCACTTGTAAAGCTTCTCTTCAACTCCTTATTGAAGGAAGGTGCTTCGTTGGATGAACCATTGAACCTTGGCTTCATGAACACTGATTTCTGAAACATTATTGGTGGCGGTGGCGGAGGTGGTGGAGGACAAGACTTGTAGAAGCCCTTCTTCCTCACCGAATCCTCTGCGTTTGAAGACAACATTATAACATAAGTGTTTGAAGACAACATTATAACCCAACAATTCTATTTGAAGACAACATTCTCCAATGACACACTTTGATGGCCTTTATCTCTTTTCTTCGTATGTTCTAGTGCTTCAGCATCAGAATGCATAAAGCAATCTGAATTTTCCAGTGATCACCAAAGGCTTTTGCATCAGCATTGACACTCTCCACCCTTTTTGGTTTATGCTTCTGTGCTGCATTCCGTGCTTCCTCTTTATAAACCTCACATTTATTAGAGGTTGCACTAGAATGATCAAATCAATCCGTGTTTCTTCCTCGTCTACCAGCTCAATATCTTTCCTTTCAACTTTTGTTTTGTAAATTACAGTGTAGTTTACAAAAGCAAAGGTGAAACGAAAGATATTGAGCTGGTAGAGGAGGAACAGGCACGAATTGGTGCTGATTCTTCTAGTGGGACCTCCAATAAATCTGAGAATTATAAGGAGGAAGCACGGAATGCAACACAGAATGCAGCACGAATTGTTGGGTTTTATGTTTTTGGAAGGTGGCACCTTGGGTGTCTTGTATCTGATCTCCTAAGTACCTCTGGTCCAGTTATGTTTTATTAATAATATTATACTTTTGCAATCCAAAAAAAACTTATGACTGATGCTCTTTTGACTAATCCTATTTTGTATGTTGTTGTATGCTATTGTATAAAAGATCATGGGTTCTCCACCTGCCTCCATTCCTCCTCCTCCTCCTCCTCCTCCTCCTCCTCCTCCTCTTCCTCCTCCTCCTTCGGACGCATCGGATTCGCCGTCTGCCGTGAAGCGGACACGCAAAGCCTCACGTCTACGATCGTTGTCCACTAGACCACCTGGTGCTGAGAGACCAGTGGTGCATGTTGATCCTGCTACTGGGAAGGCCGACGGTCCCCACAGGAAGAATTTAAGATCATATTTAGGGATTGTGGCGCGTGATAAGGTGGACGTCACATACGAGAACTGGAAGGAGGTCCCTACTGCTCAGAAGGACCTGATTTGGGAGGATATTCAGGTATTTTTGTTTTCTTATTTGATTTTGTTTAATTAATAGCCAAAAAATACATTATTGTAACAAATAAACTTTATTTGATGTTGTCAGGAGGAATTTGATATCCCAGAGGCTTCTGACAGTAGGACGAAAAGGAAGTTACTGCATACCGTAGGGGAGAGATGGAGGCAGTTTAAAACAGACCTCACGAGGAAATGGGCCCATGCAGCCGATCAGGACGGTGTCGAGGACACTGTCTGTGAGAAATACGGTATCAGCAAGGAAAAGTGGGCCCAGTTTTGCCAGACTCCTAGAGACCCTCTTGGGAGGTATGTTCCTTGCCATTTAAGTTGTTTTTCATATTAAACATGATGTTGTTATACTTCATTCTACCCATTTCAAACATTATTGTTTAATTTTTTCAGGATGTGCGCAAGAAGGCACAGGCCATCAGAAGCAGAATACTACCCCCCACGTTTTGTCTTGTGGGGGTTATGATTATTTGGAGCAGAAGCTCCTGGCTGAGAAGACGAAGAAGAAGCTGGAGGAAGCTGCATAGTCAAGAAGCGTTGATGGCGTCATCGACCCTCCATCCCCGGTCAGACGCCACGTGAAGTGAAAGATGGCCCGCACGAAGAAGACATGGGAGATGACGACTGAGGCCGCAAAGGAAATCGCTGAGAAGATTGTAAGTCATTTTCAACTAACCATTACAATTATGTTTCAATATTTTGAGAATTCTGTGTACCACTATGTGTTTTCTGTGTAGGATTCGTTTGAGGAGCAGGCCACACAGGGATCGTTCGTCCCCCATGGACATCAGGATGTTCTCACTGCTGCTATTGGACGTCCAGAGTACCCTGGACGTGTCCGTGCTGCTAGAGCCGGTGTCACCATCAAGCAATACTTTGGATCGGTTCCACGAACGTCCCACAACGCTTCCTCCTTGTCTCCTGACGAATTACAGCAGCTGACCCAGCAGATCAGGGACCAGCTAGAGGAGTCCATCACAGAGAAAGTGACGAGGCAGGTCATGGCATCCTTTAGCCAGCTTCAGTCGCAGATGCAATCTTAGGGACTTGCAGTGCCTCCTGAGCCTCTGGTTGGTCCTTTCGGTCCTCGAGTGAGCACAAAGGGGAGTTATGTTGATCCCTTAGGAAACGATCCTGAGACGGGTGACTCTGACAGGTGCGGCTTGTACATAGAAGCAGATCCTGCCCACCTGGTTGCCATGGGGAGAGTTTATGAGGGATCCACTGTTGTTCATAACACTCCTTTGTTGCCTGGCCAAGTAAAGGTGAGTGTGGAGGAGGTTACAGATGCAGATGCTCCAGTTCCTGTACCCACTAATGAGGTTTCCTTAGTGGGGCAGGCACTTCAAACCTTCCTTGCTTGTCCGACACATCTAGTCAAGTCTTTATCACAACAGGTACTTATTGTCCTTACTATATGTTTGAGTCTGAAAGTGTATTTTCTAAATAATCGACGTTGAAAGTGTATTTTCTAATAGTGTAATAGTCTCAGGGTCGAAGAAAGATACAATAAATATCCATATAGAATCCCAAACACTACATATTGAATGCCAAGTATTTACTATATTTCCAGTAATATATATATATATATATATATATATATATATATATACATATATATATATATATATATATATATGTATATATATCAAACATATTTGTGAAAAAATTATTGAATTTTTAAAAAAATTGGTCTCTATTTTAAAATGGGGATTAAAATTATGGATTGGACAAAATGGGAAACACATGGTTAGATTTAAGCCTAACCAAAAACCATTAAATATCGTCACATATTATCGAGGAAAATTTTTAAATTTAATTGGAGAACACACCAACGTATCTATAACACTGCATTTAAATTAAATTTTCCACATATTTATGTAAGCATAATCAAGGGAATTAATTTTAATAATTTATAAGATTAAATATGATTTTAGTCCTCCAAACATTGTCTTTTGTCTATTGGATTTAGTCCTCCTAAAATAAATTCATTGCATTTGGTCCCTAAAATTTTTCATAATTCTTCTATTAAATCCTTTATTTAACTTCGTTATTTTCTTTTTCATGTAAGTTACCTCGATGACCTGTTATAGACAATGTGGCTGAAATTCAATTTATTATAGTCAATGCTCCTACCGATGTTTGTTTCCAATGATAAGTTCCACCAACATCAGAGGTTGTGACACCCTCTACCCCTCACATATATACTGATAAAGGAATAAAAATGCAAATATTAATTAATAGTATTTTTTTTTTACATTTGTAAATACAAGTTTTTCAAAGGGATAAAAGGTTCACATTCACTTTCTTCTACAACATATTCAAACTTGTCCAAATAAATAATAAAGTTATCTCGGTTTAAGCAAGACCGTCTAAGACTTCATACAATTAATATAAAACCCTATACCCCAATGTCACATCCTATCAGAGTGTTGTGTCTCGACGTCCTTCAAAACAAGGTTCCTTAAATCAATTCACCTAGTCATCTGCTCCCCCGAACACAAAGTTCAAGATCATCACAGGATCCAAACACAAACAACACACGGGGAGTGAGTT
The DNA here is from genome assembly GCF_004193775.1 of Glycine soja. Taxonomy (NCBI): domain Eukaryota; kingdom Viridiplantae; phylum Streptophyta; class Magnoliopsida; order Fabales; family Fabaceae; genus Glycine; species Glycine soja. Next base: position 8,779 of record NW_021143685.1, read on the forward strand.
ATCACATTCCTAATTAATGGAGAAACAAGACAACTAGATATACATATCATATAAACTAAATAAAATTTACTTACACGTAATTCACGTAATTCCACCACTTTGTCATTCAAAGTTCACTTTTCATCCATCAATCACACTTTTCAATCATCAATCACATTACACAAAAATCACATTCTTTGATCAAGACATAATAACACATCAATTTCATAATAAACAATTAGCAAGCGCATGAGACAGTTATGCTAAGACTCAAGCCTATATGCAATGTGGTACCATGTCATTGAAAAACCACCCTGGGGCGCTTAGGAGTACATAACAAGACACACCACACAATGGGTTTGCCAGGTCACTCTCACTAAGTAAGATCATAGGGAGACCAGTTAGGGTCATGATGTTTTGCGAGAATGCTCCAACCATATGGGATCCGCATAGGCTTAAAGGAGCACTCAAACCCGGTGACCCCTAAGGCCTACACTCCGAAGAGTCCGTCAGGGCCTCTCCCTCCTGATTCAGGTCCAACCCCTAAAATCATTTTAGCACACAGACACTGTTAGTGAATTATACAATACCCACGGCCTCACACTCGTGTCTTAAGCACGTACAACATATTGCGCTACAATTTAACACTGGTTCCTAAATAGGAACCTACACTTTCTCTTTAACACTGGTTCCTAAATAGGAAACCTACATTTTCTCTTTAACACTGCGCATTTACACTTTTCTCAAGATAACACTGGTCGGGTTATTGTACAATTCACAGCTTACAACACAAATAATGTCACATCAAGAGTTAATCACACACTTATTCACAACCAAAACTCATTCACAATTTCACATCTCATAATGTCACAATCCACCATCACATGTTTTCACATATCTCACAATTCAACACCTGTTCTACTTTACACTTTTACTCAATCTCAATAACAATATTATAATCTCAAGGCAACATATCATTCCACAATTCATCACATATTTCATTTATAAGCACTGCTCATGAATTATATAATACCACAACCTCACCCTCATGTTTTAAACATGTTTAACACAATTGCGCTACAATTTAACACTGGTTCCTAACTAGGAACCTACACTTTCTCTTTAACATTGCGCATAAACACTGGTCGGGTTATTGTATAATTCATAGCTCACGATATAATTAATGTAACATCAAATGTTAACACATCCACTTATTCACAATCGAATATCATGTCCACACTTTAACTTCTCATAACATCACATCAACCATCTCATAACATTCCCAATGATATTCATAAGGTATAACATACACATGTTCATAAAATTTAACCATAATATTCTCAAACTCCAACACTTAATAATTTTTGGAATCATACTATAACACTCTACAATATTATTTACATAAATTATTAATATAAATAACTACCTCTATATATATAAACTAGCATACATCATATTAAATCAAAAATTTCAAAGTAAGCTTTCAATGCACAAATTCTAAATAATTATATGAACACTTTGGTCAGTTTCAATTATGATATTAATTTTTTAAATTATATATAAAAACCTAAACAGCAAGAAAAAGAGAAAATACAAAATCAATATCTCTCTCTAAATTTCTCCTTACTTTATTTTATCAATTCATATTAATTAGAAAAAGTACTCAATTTATAGGGTTCACGCTCAACACAATAGCATATCAATTTCACAACAATTGGTTTGTCAAACATATATAATTCACTGTAATAATTATAAGGATAAAATGAAATTGCAAAAACACCCAAAAACCCATTCCAATTGATATCTCTAAGGATCCCTACACATGTTCTCACTAGTTCCCAATTGTGAATAACTCATCCCTTACCTCTAAGCGGACTCACGTGTCTTCCGACAACGATAGCGGCATCTATAGAGGTTCCCTGAGATTCCTGAAGTTTTCTCTCCGACTGCTCCGATAGAATTCTTGAACGTCAGAGAAACGGAGAAAAGATTGAAACCTCCGCTGGTACTGTCATCATGCGATTCCTTTTTCTCCCACCACGAATATTATCTCAAAAATCCCAACGGTGAGAATGTGCGAAATTAAATTTCGAGCAACATATCCAAATTTCATGAAAATCCTACGATTAAAAAAACCGGGATCGTAGTTTTACCGAGACAGTTTTGGATTTCTGCGGGAAAAACAATGCTACAATGAGAGGGGTATTTCTCATATCTCAGATGGGATATCGAAATTCCCAACGGTGACAATGCTCGGAAATGGGTTGCGAACATGCTGTTTAAATTTCACGACGATCCAACGGTAAATGAGTTAGAGATCGTTGTTTTCCTGAGACAGGTTTTGTGAGCTGCGGGAAAAAGAAAGGGTTTTGAAGAAGAGAACAGAGAAAACGAAAATGAGGGAAAGAAGAGGCACCGTCAGTGTGAAAACTGACCTAACACTATTTATAGCTAGGTTTACTCTATTTATTTATTATTTTATAAAAACAAACTTTATTTTATTCTCTATCAAACAAATAAATAAAATATTCTTTTTATTTTCTCTCAAATCATTATTTTAATTAATAATTATATCACTTTATTTATTTATTTATAAAATCTCATCATGTTTTTTAAAACTCTATTTATTTATAAATAATAATCCTTTTTAATCTAGTTGACGAAAATTGAGATGTTACAGAGGTAACATATGAATTTCATCGTATGTACTTCTTGTTTGAAATAATATAGTTGTAATTTTTTTCCTATCCTTGCCGTGAATGATAATGCTAGTAATGTAAAGATTAATGCAATGATGGGAGACCATGGCAAGTCTCCCATTGTAGGAAACCAATTTTACACCTTTAGATACAGTAGCTTTTAAATGAACGCCAAGGATTTTTTCTTCATTTTTACCGTCTTTCTTTTTCATTTTCCCCCTATTTCACAAATTGTATTAGTTCTCAATTTGTCAATGATTTTGTTTAATTATTCAACTTTTTTGTTTTATTGGCATTTTGGAGTTTGAAATATGATGATTTTTTTGTTTATTTTTGCTTTCAAGTAATTTCGGATTTAAATCTTGGACCACTTGGTTAAGGGATCTAAGCCGCTACCAATTATGCCAACCGCTCTTGGTACAAACAAAATTTTATGATATAGATACCAAAAAAATAATTTATATATGATATATTTAGTATAAAATTTAAATATTTAATATATACCAGTTTGGCTAGCGACCAACGTCCAGTTCAACCACTGACCCATCAACCTGGTGCCCTGACCGAATCATGATCGGTACAGTCTTGATAACACTGAGCAAGTTAGTTCTTTAGCCTCCAACTCCTTAAGTTGAGAACTTATACAAGGTGGGATGATGAATTCAATCACGTAATATACTCTGCCATTTTTTGGCGGATTATGTGGGTTGGTTTGATGAATTCAACCTGTTTTACCACCCTATTACCTCCGGGAATGAGTTATCACAAGCATTATGCAACTGATATATTAGACTCAAGTCTACATGTAATATGGTACCATTTTCAATGAAAAACCTCGTCGGACACTTAGGAGTACATGATAAGACATGTCACACAATGGGTAAGTCAGGTCACTCCTTACTAAGTGAAATCATAGGCATACCAGTTATGCTCACACATTTTTGCGATAATGCTCCAACCATATGGGATTAACATAGGCTTAGAGGAACACTCAAACCGAGTATATTTATCCCGAAGGCTTAGACTCTAGAGAGTACATGAAGGCCTCCCTCCTGATTAAGTCCAACCTAGAAAACATTTTAACGCACACACTCTATCTATGAATTATATAAGACCTCTGATTCAGAGTCAAATTGGTCGGGTAGGTTTGAGTTTTATAACTAGTGTTAACTAATTTTTAGTCCATAAATTTTTTCAAATTTCGGGTTTTAGTCCCTAAACAAAATTTTGACCAATCAAGGTTTTTGAACATTTTTTTTCCATTAAGGTTTTAGTCCGTATTGTCTATCTGAGTCATTAAATGATGATGTGGCAATAATTGTATTATTATTTTGTTTCATTTTGTGGCTGGTAATTTTTAAAAGAATTAAATAGGTTTTGATGACTAAAAGCCGCCACAAATTAATTTCTCTTGAAAATAAAATAAAAACTTTAAAGCCACACACACACACACACACACACACACATGATGGTGATGGGTCAATTGTGATATTTTAGCAAATGATAATTGACACGTTTATATATTTATTTGTTGTTTTGTTAACTTTTTTGAGATTTGATGATATATTAAATTTTAATTAGAAATTTTTAATATTTTAATCTCAATGGTTTATTATTTTTAATATTGATCCGATGGTTGTTATTAGTTGTTCCCATATTCTCACAAAATTCGTGCTCTCTCTCTATATACATACTATTATATGATTATAATTATATGGACTCTATATTATTTATGTATAAAATCTTACATGTTATGAATTATTTAGTATTTTTTAATATAATCGAAGTCATGTCAGTCAACCATTAATTCACTTAATCTACCCTTGACCTAGTGATTTAGTACCCTGTGAGTCAATAATTGGTTTGAGTTTGATAACAAAAAGTAAAAAAATTTTACAAAAAATAGAACCATATAACCAAAAGGTGAATCTAGTCGACGCTAAAGTCATCAGACTAGAGAACATTTTCCCTAAGCCAGTCAGCCACACTAAGCTTTAAAAAAAAAAAAAAAAAGATAACACAGCAACAAAACGTTGTTTTGGAAAGGAAAATTTAACTTTATCGACAAATATACATCTCTAGAAGTAAGAATTTACTTGTAAAAATATGTCTAATAGTCTCAGTGTCAAAGAAAGATACAATAAATATCCATATAGAATTCCAAACACTACATATTGAATGCCAAGTATTTACTATATTTCTAGTTGCGACAGCTCCTCAAAAGCCCTGTCCTTGATCCCATCAACTATAGGCCCCCTCATTACCTTTTATGCAGATTGCACCAAGTAGCTCCCACTTGGATCTGCCATCCACACCCAAGCGTCTCTTCCATTTTGCTGAATAACTGACCTTTCAACATCTTTTAGGAAATTGACAGCCATTGTTATCTCATTGTCGAACAATGGCCTTCTCCAAGATAGATTCCACTCCCACTCCCCATCTTTGTACCCTCCCATCTGCTATATTAATTGATTTTGTTGTTCCGAGATTAGGAACAATCTAGGATATTTAACTTCCAATGAAACCTCATCATGTATCCACTTATCCTCCTAAAATTTAACCCTTTCTCCGCCCCCAACCCTCCATTTGAGCTCGTTGAAAGATGCAGAAGCTCAGTGGAGATATGCGTTGATGACATCATAAGTACCATTGTCAGCAGAGACAAACTTTGTCAGAGCTCAGAGCTAAATGCATTGCAAATGCCTAGCAACTTTGAACTTATGTCGAAGTACACAGACCCTCATGATACACACACACATACACCCTCAGAGGAAGCTCAAGGGCAGTCATAAGGTGAGGATTTCATACCCACAGACCCTCATGATCCACACTCACACACATATACCCAACTACAATAATAAAGCATAAGCACCCTTGAAACCCAGCATTTGAAATTAGTTACATAAACAACTGCTGATGTCTATATTTGTCTGTAATTGAATTTGACCTTTTGTATGTTGTTGTATGTGATCAGTGTAATTTTCTATATAAACAATTGTTGTTCATGGTGAGTGAACCTTAGATTCCCGTTTGAGACTGAATGCAATGACTCTTGCGGACAGTTTGCATTAATCATTGTATTTAGTCTTGAATTTTCCGTTTGGACAGTTTGGGGAGACTGGTATTTTTATGTTAGATTCATTCGTGAAGGTTATTATTATTTTCATTAATTTGATTAAATTTCGGTTCAATGCATTTCAAGTTGTTCTCCGAGTGCATACTTGATTATTGGGAAATTCATTTCACCGATGTCATGTCGTGTACTTGGAGACCAATGCGAAATGCTGCCGAAATTTAGTCAAATTTTTGTAAATAATGGTAACCCTGATGTTTGAAGCTAACATAAAAGACAGTTTTCCTAAATGGGATAGGGACACACCTATAAATAAAAAAGTGAGATTTTCATGCATGGAATTGCTTAGATGGATCGAAGTTGGATGAATGAAAGTCGCATGAGCCCAGAATATGAGGATGGCGTCGAGCAGTTCTTACAGTTTGCTTTAGAAAGAGGTCGATCGAATGAAGAAGGAAAATATTATTGTCCTTGCATCAACTGTTTGAATGGAAGACGACAATTACTCGATGACATACGGGACCATCTATTGTGTGATGGGATTAAGAAGAATTACACGACGTGGATATGGCATGGTGAAGTCACAGACATGCAGAGTGGGTCCCAATCTGAACTGTTTGATGTAGAAATGGGAGATCGGTTAAAGGACATGATTCGTGACCTTGGACAAGAGTCTTTCCAGCAAGCACACGCCCCTGTGTATGAAGGATTGCAGAGTGATTCTAAGAAGCCTTTGTATGCAGGGTGCAAGAATTCCTTAACCCTGTTGTCTGTTGTGTTAAGTCTGATTAATGTGAAGGCTAGGTATGGGTGGAGTGACAAAAGTTTCACCTCACTGCTTGAGGTAGTGCACAATCTGCTTCCAGAGGAAAACACATTGCCTAAAAGTTACTATAAGGCGAAAAAGATATTGTGTCCGATGGGTATGGAGTATCAGAAGATTCATGCTTGCCCCAATGATTGCATATTGTACAGGCATGAATTCCAAGAAATGTCCAAATGCCCTATCTGTGGGACTTCACGGTAAAAAGTGAAGGATGAAGAAGAAAGTAGTTCTAATGAAAACTCCAACAAGGGCCCCCCAGCAAAGGTTTTGTGGTATCTTCCAATCATTCCAAGGTTTAAGCGTCTTTTTGCTAACGAGGACGATGCAAAAGACCTTACATGGCATGCAAATGGAAGGATTTCTGATGGAATGGTCCGTCATCCGACTGATTGCTCCCAGTGGAAGAAGATTGATGGTTTGTATCGGGATTTCAGGAATAAGCCAAGAAATCTTAGACTTGGACTAACCAGTGATGGAATGAATCCATATGGCACCTTAAGCACCCAACACAGTTCATGGCCAGTTCTGCTAGTAATTTACAATTTGCCTCCTTGGTTGTGCATGAAGCGAAAATACATGATGTTGTCTATGATGATATCGGGCCCAAGACAACCAGGAAATGACATTGATGTTTATCTAAATCCGTTGGTAGAAGATCTGAGAAAGTTGTGGGACAAGGGGGTTGCAGTCTTTGATGCATTTCATAAGGAGACCTTTGAAATGCGTGTAATGCTTTTTTGTACCATTAATGACTTTTCGGCATATGGGAATCTCAGCGGTTATAGTGTTAAGGGTCATCATGCATGCCCCATCTGTGAAGAAAATACAAGTCACATACAACTTAAACATGGGAGAAAAACAGTCTACAGTAGGCATCACCGCTTTCTAACACCCAATCATCCTTACAGAAGACTGAAAAAAGCTTTTAATGGAAGTTAAGAGCATGATATTGCACTGATACCGTTGACTAGTGAGTAGGTATATCAGCAGGTTCAGCACCTGAATACTGTATTTAGGAAGACCCAAAAGAAGGATAAAAGTCAGAGTTGCATATGGAAGAAGAGGTCCATTTTCTTTGATCTTCCATACTGGTGTGATCTTGACATTAGACATTGTATTGATGTTATGCATGTGGAGAAAAATGTTTGTGACAGTGTGATTAGGACGCTCCTTAACATTCAAGGCAAGACGAAGGATGGCTTGAATACCCGTCAAGATCTAGCTGATATGGGTATACGATCACAGTTGCATCCAAGGTCTGATGGGAAGAAAATTTACTTGCCCCCAACCTGCCATACTTTGTCCAAGAAGGAGAAGATAAGTTTTTGTCAGTGTCTTCATCGAGTGAAGGTTCCACAAGGATACTCTTCAAATATTAAGAGCCTTGTGCAGTTGAAGGAGCTTAAGCTTGTAGGGTTAAAGTCTCACGATTGTCACGTGCTCATGCAACAATTGTTAGCCGTGGCTATACGAGACATCTTTCCAAACAAAGTTAGGTTAGCGATAACTCGCCTGTGCTTTTTCTTCCATGCTATATTTAGCAAAGTCATTGATCCAGTCATGTTTGTTGAGTTGGAAAATGAGGCCACAATTATACTGTGCCAGTTGGAGATGTATTTTCCCCCTGCTTTCTTTGACATCATGATTCACTTGATTGTGCATCTGGTCAGAGAAATCAAATGTTGTGGTCCTGTTTATCTACAGTGGATGTACCCGGTTGAGCGATACATGAAGATCTTAAAAGGGTATACAAAGAATCTATATCGTCCATAAGCATCTATTGTTGAGAGGTACATTGCAGAAGAAGCCATTGAATTTTGTTCAGAATACTTAGAGAAGGCTAAACCTGTTGGGCTTCCTGAGTCTCGGCATGATGACAGAGTGGGTGGTAAGGGTTCAAGAGGACTGCATGTGATCACTCCAAGTGTAGAAGATTTGTTACAAGCTCACTTGGATGTCTTGAACAACAGTAATGAAGTTTTGCCATACATAGTTTAGCATGAAGCTTTAGTCAAACAGAATAATCTGAAAATGTCAAAGAATTGGGTGTTGAGAAAGCATAACAAGATTTTCTGTGATTGGTTTAAAGATACAATCTTTGCAGATGAGAATGCTTCATAAACATTAAGAAAGCTAGCAGATGGGCCTAAAAGAAATGTTATAACCTGGCAAGGATACGACATAAACAGGTATTCATTTTACACAAAAGCATAAGATGACAAAAGTACAATGCAGAACAGCAGGGTCACCCTAAGGGATGAATCTCAACACTTTGCAAGTATCAATGACGCCAATCCCTGTGTAGCTTCCATCCCTTACTTTGGGTTCATTGATGAAATTTGGGAGCTTAACTATGTGAAATTTACGGTATGTGTTTTCAAATTTAAATGGGTTGACAACAACACCAGTGTGCGCACCGATGATATAGGATTTACGCTGGTAGACCTAAAGAAACTTGGTTACCACAATGACCCTTTCATCATGGCAGAACAAGCTAGACAAGTATTTTACGTGCAAGACCCTTGTGATGAAAGGTGGTGCGTGGTTCTGCAGGGCAAAACAATTGGTGTTAATGTAGAAGATGATGATTCATACATGGACACCTATGTTAGTCCTTTGACCGCTCAAATCACTCGTAACGTTGTCGGAGAAGAAGAAGCTGACGACGTTCATGCTAATCGAAATGATCATGATGAAGGAGAATTGATTAACATCGTCTAATGTAATTTTCTGCAGAGACAGAGGTCACCAAAGCAAGTAAGTGACAACTACATTTTTCTCTGAGTGAGGCATCAGTTTTTTGTTTTACATGGTATCCTTAGGACTTCATACAGCTTATGTTTGTCGCCAGTTTCATCATCCACCACCCTTTTCTTCTCTGTCTTCTCACGTTTATTGTTGTTAAACCCATATTTATGCTTTCTTCCCTTCATGTCTTGTTTTATCACAACTTTAGCCGAATCTCCTATCTTCAGCATAGTTGAATCTCCTGTCTTATTCTCCAATGACACACTTTGATGGCCTGTATCTCTTGTCTTCGTATGTTCTAGTGCTTCAACTTTAGAATGCATAAAGCAATCAGAATTTTCCAGTGATCACCAAAGGCTTCTGCATCAGCATTGACACTCTCCACCCTCTTTGGTTTATGCTTCTGTGCTGCATTCCGTACTTCATCGTTATAAATCTCAGATTTATTGGAGGTTGCACTATAATGATCAGCACCAATCTGTGCTTCTTTCTCGTCTACCACCTCAATATCTTTCCTTTCAACTTTTGTTTTGTAAATTACAGTGTAGTTTACAAAAGCAAAGGTGAAACGAAAGATATTGAGCTGGTAGAGGAGGAACAGGCACGGATTGGTGCTGATCCTTCTAGTGAGACCTCCAATAAATCTGAGAATTATAAGGAGGAAGCACGGAATGCAACACAAAAGCATAAACTAAAGAAGGTAGAGAGTGTCAACGCTGATGCAGAAGCCTTTGGTGATCACTGGAAAATTCTGATTGCTCTATGCATTCTGAAGCTGAACCACTAGAACATACAAAAAAAAGAGATACAGGCCATCAAAGTATGTCATTGGAGAATAAGACAGGAGATTCAACTGTGCTGAAGATAGGAAATTCGGCTAAAGTTGTGATAAAACAAGACATGAAGGGAAGAAGGCATAAATATGGGTTTAACAACAACAAACGTGAGAAGGTAGAGAAGAAAAGGGTGGTGGATGATGAAACTGGCGATAAACATCAACTGGATGAAGTCCTATGAAGATCCTCCTCATTTTTGAAGAGGGGAACGAGCAACAATTTGAAGGTTGTATATTCAGGAACTAAAGAATTCAAAATAGCTAGTAATAAGAGGGATTTGTTTTTGGGATTTTCTGAGCACCAAGAGCGGCTACGCAAGAAGCTTGCACTTGAGGAGGGAAGCATATTTGCAGCTAATGAACAACTTTCTTAACTATTTGTCCTTCAGATTTTACTGTTTCTTTTTGCTAATATGTAAATATAAATAGTATAAGGCTATGGCGTAAAAACATGGTCTATATTTACTTCTAAGATTGTTAGGGGTAAAAAAGACCATATCCATAAGCCATAGTCTTATACTATTTATATTTACATATTAGTAAAAAGAAACAGTAAAATCTGAAGGACAAATAGTTAAGAAAGTTGTTCATTAGCTGCAAATATCCTTCCCTCCTCAAGTGCAAGCTTCTTGCGTAGCCGCTCTTGGTGCTCAGAAAATCCCAAAAACAAATCCCTCTTATTTCTAGCTATTTTGAATTCTTTAGTTCCTGAATGTACAACCTTCAAATTGTTGCTCGTTCCCCTCTTTGTTTTCTACAATAAAGAAAATCAATATCAAAGAAAACATGGATGAAGTACTAAGGATGCCATGTACATGTGTATTTATGAAGATATAGTATTTATATTCCATCAAGCATACATTGACTGTTGATTACATGTAATAGACTTTTTATAACATGGTTGCCCCAAATCACAATTAAAAAGCACAACTACCAATCTTTCAGAGTCCTTTGGTTAATTTATCTTCTCTCCTTCTGTGGTGGGGTTTTGTTTAATAATATTATACTTTTGCCTTCCAAAAAAAACTTATGATTGATCCTTTTTTCATTAATCCTATTTTGTATGTTATTGTATAAAAGATCATGGGTTCTCCACCTGCCTCCACTTCTCCTCCTCCTTCTCCTCCTCCTCCTCCTCCTCCTACTTCGGACGCATCGGCTTCGCCCTCTGCCGTGAAGCGGACACGCAAAGCCTCACGTCTACGATTGTTGTCCACTAGACCACCTAGTGCTGAGAGACCAGTGGTGCATGTTGATCCTGCTACCGGGAAGGCCGACGGTCCCCACAGGAAGAAATTAAAAACATATTTGGGGATTGTGGCACATGATAAGGTGGACATCACCTACGAGAACTGGAAGAAGGTCCCTACTGCTCAGAAGGACCTGATTTGGGAGGATATTTAGGTATTTCTCTTTTCTTATTTGATTTTGTTTAATTAATAGCCAAAAAATACATTATTGTAACAAATAAACTTTATTTGATGTTGTCAGGCGGAATTTGATATCCCAAAGGCTTCTGATAGTAGGACGAAAAGGAAGTTACTACAGATCGTGGGGGAGAGATGAAGGCAGTTTAAATCAGACCTCACGAGGAAATGGGCCCCTGCAGCCGATCAGGACGGTGTCGAGGACACTGTCTGTGAGAAATACGACATCAGCAAGGAAAACTAGGCCCAGTTTTGCCAGACTCGCAGAGACCCTTCTTGGGAGGTATGTTCCTTGCTGTCATACCCTAATTTCGTCCGGGGAACTTTGCTTGATGACATGCGACCTTTCTTTGGTCCTTGTGAGGTGCTTGGCATCCATCATTAGGCAATTTGTGAAATTCCAGGACATGCTGAAAAACCAAAAAAATATTGATGCACAATCCGTAAGTTTCCGTGACACACCGGAAATCAAACGGAAGCATCGTTGCATAATTAAGTGAGGTTCCGTAACATTCCGTAAGTCAAAAGGGGGATGATTATGTAATCCGCAAGGTTCCGTAACATTACGGAAAGAAAACAAGTATCGTTACGAAATTCGTAAGTTTCCGTAACTTTACGAAAAAAGAATCACCAAAAAAACAGCAGAGGGGGGTGTACTTAGTAAAAATGGGGGTGCAAATAGCACCCAGGCCCACTTGGGCCCTCCAGAATATTCCTCCAGAAGGCTGTTGCTTCTGGAGGAAGCAACCTGGCTCGCCTGGGCGAGCTGAGCTCGCCTGGGCGAGCTGGGCGGCAACCACCTCCCCTATTTTGCTATAAATAGGGGAGGAAGTGAAGAAGAAAAGGGTTCAGCCCCTTTGGCACTTCTCTCTCTTTCGAATTTGCTTGGAAAAATTGTTTCCGTGAAGAAAATCTAAGCCGAGGCGCTTCCGAAACGTTTCCGTAACGTTTTCCGTGAAGAATTTCGCAAAGGTTTCAACCGTTCTTCGACGTTCTTCATTCGTTCTTCATCGTTCTTCGATCTTCAACGGGTAAGTACCTCGAACCAAGCTTTTCGATTCATTCTATGTACCCGTAGTGGTCCACATTGTGTTTCGTGCATTTTTATTCTCGTTTTGTTTACTTTTTATACCCCCTGTTGACGTGCTTAAGCCATTTTACTTAAGTCATTTCTCGCTTAACTTAAAAATAAAATAAATTTCCACCGAACGTTTGAATTGTATTATCCGTTAACTTCGGTTAAAATAAATTCCGACCGTTCGGTCGTGCCGTAACCACGTTGGAAATCAAAAAAGAGGTAAAAAATAATATAATAATCAAAAAGACATCTTTTAGTAAAATAAAGCGGAAAATCAATCGGACGTTTTCTCTTTGGGATTTCTCATTCTTAATCGAATTGATTAATAACTAAAGTGAAACTAAAGGCTAAAATCAATTCGCCTAGTCAAGCTCGTCCATAAAAATAGGCTTTTGAAGTTTGTCATTTCATTTTCTCACTAAGTAAAATGGATCATTTTTAAGGTCCAACGCCTTAAAATGATCACCACTTAAGTAAAAAAGAATCTCTTGATAAGAAAGAACTACGTAGGTCTGATTTTCTCATCCCAAATTGAGGAATACGTAGGAGCAAAGGGACACACCCTTGTCGACCACAAAAAGAGAAAATATAAAAAGGGTATAAAGGATATAGAGACATAAAAAGGGAACATAAAAAAATCAAAGTCATGTTTGCACATTCGATTAAAGGCTGCCGTCCCTTGGGGCGGACGTGTGGGGTGCTAATACCTTCCTCGTGCGTAAATACAACTCCCGAACCTTTCACTTAAAAGTTCGTAGATCGCGTCTTTTCCGGTTTTTCCGACGTTTTCCTCAAATAAACGTTGGTGGCGACTCCGCGCGTATTCCTTTCGTGGAACACGCATCCCGCGAGTCTCGCGTCGCCCTCCCGCCGAAGGGTAGGTTGCGACAGTTGGCGACTCCACTGGGGACGATTTTTAGAGAGTTAGGCCATTTAATCTTGTGCAAATGCTTTACTGTGACTTACCCCTTTGTTGGTTTCCTTTCATTATGTTCCTGTGTATATAAACTCTTTGTTGCTTTTAGTGCATTTTAAATGTATGCTGTTAGTGCCTAGCTTTACTAAGCTTTAAAAGATTGGCTAAGATTTTGTTAAAACATAAGCACTTAGACAATGAAGGAAAGCTGGAGTTGCTGCACATGATGTCCAACGTTATGTCAAAGAATAAGATCGGGCTGCACAATGCACAAGGCAAGATAAAGTGTCAAATGAAGAATTGAAGCTGCAGGATTCACGATGTCGGATACAATGTCCAGGACATCCTGCCTGAAAATACTGGAATTGCTAAAAGCATTGAAGCTGCAGGATCCACGATGTCGGATACAATGTCCAGGACATCCTGCCCGAAAATACTGGAGTTGCTAAAAGCATTGAAGTTGCAGGATCCACGATGTCGGATACGATGTCCAGGACATCTTGCCCGAAAATACTGGACATATAAATCTGTTATATCTTTAACAGATTATTGTGCAGTTAGCAAGAGATTAGATGATCTATCTTTAGGAACGAATTAAAAGATAATTAAAGTTCGAATTACAAACTAGAAGAGTTCGTTCAGGGATTAAAGATTAAAGATAAAAACTAAAAGATCAAACGTTATCTTTTAGTTCTTTAAGTGCAGATTTTCAGGAAGAATGATAGATCTCATCCAGCACAAGCTGTTGCAGTCCAGATACGCTCACTGCTATATAAACATGGAGGCTGCACGAGTTTTGTACCAAGTCCGGGATTGAAGAGTTGTTTTGTGAGTTTTGGGACTTGAGTGTTTTGTGAGCCACCTTGATGGTACCCTAACATCAAGTGTTGGACCTGAGTGTGTAGAGTTGATCTCTTGTGTGTAGAGTTGATCTCTAGTGTGTAGAGTTGATCTCTTTTGTTCAGAGAGCAATCTCTGGTGTGTTGTTTTGATTTGATTGTAAACACGGGAGTGTGATTGAGAGGGAGTGAGAGGGGTTCTCATATCTAAGAGTGGCTCTTAGGTAGAGGTCGCACGGGTAGTGGTTAGGTGAGAAGGTTGTAAACAGTGGCTGTTAGACCTTGAACTAACACTATTTTAGTGGATTTCCTCCCTGGCTTGGTAGCCCCCAGATGTAGGTGAGGTTGCACCGAACTGGGTTAACAATTCTCTTGTGTTATTTACTTGGTTAATCTGTTCATACTCCCAAATATAATCTGCATGTTCTGAAGCGTGATGTCGTGACATCCGGTACGACATCTGTCATCGGTATCAGAATTTCATATGCATGAAGTAAATATTTATTCATTTGATGCACACAAACACCAACACTATTTGCACACACTGTGAGTGAAAAAGGGCCCTATACCCGGGTTCATGGGAGCATAAGGAGTGGAGGTGAATCTGTGATCATGCTAGGTCTCCGACTTGCTTGATTATAGTGAACCCTCATCTAGAGCTTTTCGCTTTGAAAACCTATTGTTGCTAGTAGTCCCTACTGCTACAATATGTTCTTCAAAGGGGATGATACCTCTAGAGACCATCAAGAGAGATATAACTACCTTGGGGATTATTGCTAAAAGCCTAGTTAGTTCTCTCCCTTATAGGTCCCTTAAATAGGGGCACGAAGCAAACACGCTGCGTGCCATTTTTCACACTGCCATGCATGAGTATCATATACCCTTTTGCTTATGTTCGGTAAATATTGTCATACTGTGCACATTCCCGCATTGTGTCTTTTGCATAGGCATTGCATATGGGTTCTGTCTTGATCCCTACTGTAAACAAACCAACGGAGGGTTCGTGTCGCCTTCTTAAAAACGTGCGTTGGGGCATTTCGCTACCCCTAGACGTCGTATCTAAGAAGGGGACAAATTCCCCGGACCCCCGCATTCCTAGATTGCATCTGTGTCATATGCATTCCATCATGCATTCATCCATCCCACCCATGAGACATCGGAGTTTTGATTTGCACCAGCTTTTGTCTCACTTTAGTAAGCATGGGAACAAATCAAACCGGCAAGAGGTTCTACCAAGTCAAGGTCAAAAGCCTAGATACCACCAGCATCAAGGAATTAGGGCGGTTGATGGAACCCCTCCAAATGCAAGCCTTCCGCAAGACTTACGGAAAGATCTTAGAGTTAACCATAGCAGAGGTGTCCATAGAAGCCATTGTATCACTTACCCAATAGTACGACCAGCCTTTGAGGTGCTTCACATTCGGAGACTTCCAATTAGTACCAACCATTGAAGAATTTGAGGAAATTCTAGGATGTCCTCTCGGGGGAAGAAAACCATATCTTTCCTCCGGGTGTCTCCCCTCTTTGAGCAGAATTGCAACTATGGTCAAGGATTCAGCAAGAGGTTTGGACCGCATAAAACAGACTCGGAACGGCATAGCGGGCCTACCACAGAAGTACCTAGAAGACAAGGCGAGGGGTATGGCCAATCAAGGAGACTGGATCCCGTTTATGGATGTGTTAGCTTTGCTAATTTTCGGGGTCGTCCTCTTTCCAAACGTGGATGGTTTGGTAGACCTAGCAGCAATTGACGCTTTCCTTGCCTACCACCATAGCAAGGAAAGTCCGGTGGTAGCTGTCTTGGCAGATCTATTGGACACATTTGACCGAAGGTGCGAAAAGAGTGGCGCACGGATCATCTGTTGCTTACCCGCCCTCTGTGTTTGGTTGGTTTCGCACTTGTTCCGACAAGACACAAGACATCCATGTCCGCTCCTGAGCCATCGCTCGTGTACTGAAAAGAGGAGAATAGATTGGGACCAGCTCTTGGCCGGGATAGGAGGTAGAACAATCAGTTGGTTCCCCCGATGGAAGGAAGGAAAAGAAGGAGTCCTTTTCTCATGTGGAGGATACCCAAACATTCCGCTGGTAGGAACGAGGGGTTGTATTAACTACAATCCCGCGCTCGCTATAAGACAGCTAGGGTACCCCATGAGGGGAGCACCGACGGAAGAAAGCATGTCTCCTTTCCTTGTGAGGGATCTCGGCGCACAAAATTCCAAGACTATACAAAGAATCCATAAGGCATGGGAAACTCCGTTAAGGAAAGATCAAGAGCTTAGAGGCATTCGTAATGGCATCATTGGTGGGTACCACGAATGGCTGAAAGTTCATATACGAGGTTTAGATTGGCTCGCCAAGTTAAAAGTCGTCAGCGAAGAGAGTTTTGAAGCACCGAAAGAGGACGAGGAAGTCCAAGATCTCAAAAGCGAGTTAGGAAAGGCAAAACTTGCCAAGGAGAAGTTCAAGTTGGCCGCTACACACGTTCGGAAGGAGTGTGCCGGGTTACGGGAAGAGAATGCAATTACCGCAAGAGCCCTTGAACAAGAGACCAAGAGGGCTCGCAAGGAAGAGTATGGCCGGAACAAATTTCGCGGAGCTCTATGGGGTAGCAATAGTGAACTCAAGTTGCGAAGGGAAGAAAGAGACCAGTCGCGAACACATAGCATGGTTCTGAAAGAGGAGTTGATTGCTTGTTCAAGGTCCAAAAGAAGCTTGTCTCAGCATTTATGCGAGACAGAGACCAACATGCTAGCTATCATCGCCAAGTACCAAGAAGAGTTAGGTCTAGACGCGGCCCACGAGCATAGGATTGCGGACGAATATGCCCAAGTATACGCGGAAAAAGAGGCTAGAGGAAGGGTGATCGACTCTTTACACCAAGAGGCAACCATGTGGATGGATCGGTTTGCTCTTACCTTGAACGGGAGTCAAGAACTTCCCCGATTGTTAGCCAAGGCCAAAGTGATGGCAGACACCTACTCCACCCCCGAAGAGATTCACGGGCTTCTCGGCTATTGTCAGCATATGATAGACTTAATGGCCCACATAATTAGAAATCGTTAGGAAAACTTGTATGGTCTCTCAGACCTTGACTAGATATGACTTCCTTTTTGAAATAAAATGAGTTGGTCCCATGTTTCTACTCCAAAAACTTGTGCAAATCAAATCACTCCTACGTTTCATCTCTAGCATGCATTTTCTTTCTTTACCCACTCCTCACGTTTGGTTTCTTTAGGGAAAAAACACCATAACTAAACGCGCCGCAAGGGATCCCTATCGCACCAGATCCAAATCTAAAACGATGGGTGATCAAGAGGAGACGCAGGAACAGATGAAAGCCGACATGTCGGCTCTGAAAGAACAAATGGCCTCCATGATGGAGGCCATGTTAAGTATGAAGCAGCTCATAGAGAAGAACGCGGCCACCGCCGCCGCTGTCAGTTCGGCTGCCGAAGCAGACCCGACTCTCTTGGCAACTACGCACCATCCTCCCTCAAACATAGTAGGACGGGGAAGGGACACACTGGGGCACGATGGCAGCCCTCACCTGGGATACAACCGAGCGGCTTACCCTTATGGATTGCCGCCCAACTATTCACCACCCGTCTTGCAAGAAGATGCGGGCCACGTTGCCTCTCCCGTCCATGAAAGAGAGCCTCCTCAGCAGCCCGACGAAGTCCATAAAGACCCTCAAGATTATGCTCGGAGGGATGTCGAGTTCTATCCCCCGATCCCCGAAGGGCCGGCACCAGGCACGTTGCCTCAACCCTACATCGCAGCTTCGCCAATAGTTTTGTCCATGGAAGGGCCGCCCCCGGCAACTGAAGAAAGGAGGAAGCTCGATCTCCTTGAGGAAAGATTGAGGGCTGTGGAAGGATTTGGGGACTATCTGTTTGCAGACATGACGGATCTTTGCTTAGTACCTGATGTTGTTATTCCCCCGAAGTTCAAAGTGCCGGACTTCGACAAGTATAAAGGGACGACTTGTCCCAAAAACCATCTCAAAATGTACTGCCGTAAGATGGGCGCCCACTCTAAAGATGAAAAGCTGTTGATACACTTCTTTCAGGATAGCTTGGCCGGAGCTGCGGTAGTGTGGTACACTAATTTGGAAGCTTCCCGTATCCGTACTTGGAAGGATTTGATTACCGCCTTCCTAAGGCAGTATCAGTACAATTCTGATATGGCTCCTGACCGTACTCAACTGCAGAATATGTTCAAGAAAGAGGGTGAAACCTTTAAAGAATATGCGCAGCGATGGAGGGATTTGGCGGCACAAGTAGCTCCTCCCATGGTTGAGAGAGAGATGATCACCATGATGGTAGACACTCTGCCAGTGTTCTACTATGAGAAGCTAGTGGGTTACATGCCGTCCAGCTTTGCGGATCTGGTGTTTGCCGGGGAAAGAATCGAGGTTGGATTGAAAAGAGGAAAGTTTGATTACGTTTCCTCCACAAACGCGAATGCCAAAAGAATCGGGGCAACAGGGGCAAAAAGGAAGGAAGGAGATGCCCATGCCGTCTCTTCAACACCCGCGTGGGTCAAACCCCAGCAAACACCTCATGGTACCCATCAGTACGCGCAACATCACCCAAGCTTCTCGGCTCATGCTGGGAACGCCTCTAGTTCAACACCCGTGCAGCCTAAGGCACCCACCCAGAGGGAAGCTCCCCAAGTTCCAACTCCGAACACGACTCGACTGGCCGGTAATTCCAACACGACAAGGAACTTCCCTCCGAGGCCATTGCCGGAATTCACCCCGCTCCCAATGACGTACGAAGATCTTCTACCATCCCTCATCGCCAATCATTTGGCCGTGGTAACTCCCGGAAGGGTCCTCGAACCCCCTTTCCCGAAGTGGTATGACCCTAACGCAACTTGCAAGTACCATGGGGGTGTCCCGGGGCATTCCGTCGAAAAATGCTTGGCCCTTAAATACAAGGTCCAACATTTAATGGATGCTGGATGGCTGACTTTCCAAGAGGATCGGCCCAATGTGAGAACCAACCCGCTCGCCAATCATGGAGGGGGAGCAGTTAATGCAGTTGAATCCGATAGGCCGCACCGGTCTAAACCTTTAAGGGATGTGGCAACCCCTAGGAGGTTTATCTTTGAGGCCCTACAAAAGGGAGGTGTGATTCCCCATAGTGGGTGTAAGGAGGATTCCTGTCTGCTACATTCCGGCGAGATGCATGACATGGAGACGTGTTTGGAAGTAGAGGAATTGTTACAGCGGATGATAGATCAAGGTCGACTGGAAGTCGGCATTGAAGGAAAAGAAGAGCAGCATATATGCATGCAATCTACGGAGGGGAGCGGTGTTGCGAAGCCCAAACCCTTGGTGATATACTTCACTAAAAGCGCAGCTTCGCAAAAGCCCGGACACCCCTTAA